>NW_022983070.1:0-37828 GCF_902652985.1 Pecten maximus
CCCTTTTAAGGGTTTAGTACATAATGCAGTTATAATTACTAGAATGATTCCATTTGGCACTAATATTTGGGATATCTAATGAAAATGTGACAATTCTTAATGGAACACTTTCCTGTTGGTTATCATAGTGACATTGAGTGAAAATGAAAATATTCTATAACTGAATATCTAATAAACAACATTATAATCTGTAAACCAGCCAAACACAATGGTGTGACAGCTTGACTAATTGTATGCCTTTTATTTCCCTCTCTCTATAATTACCATTAGTAACTACAATGTAATACAAGTGAAATTTTGAAACCGTCAAATCTAATCCCTGAGTGTTATTAATCTATGACATTGTCCACCATCAGTAATTATGTCTTATACAACCCCACCCCTGAGTATTCTAACATCCATGACCTTGCCTGATATGAATCCTGAGCTTTCTGATTTACCAATTAAAATACATGTAAAATGTATGTACATATGTTTTATACTTTGTGGTCTATAATGTAAATAGTTGTTATACCCAGCGAGCCATGTCAAAAGACTTCATGTAAATATGTATAGGGTGGGAATAGAACATACACAGAATATATACATCCTATTTGTTGAGATATTGCAAACCATACCCTGGACATGTAGAAAAATGAAAGCTTTAGCTTAAGAGTGTTGTCATTCAATGAAAAATATGAAGAAAAAAAATTGTAACTATTGTCCTTTTTCAGATACAGCTTTGGAACTTTTGTCAGCAGCAGCCGGAATAAAGAGGCTAGAACAACAACTACATAGATATGAGCTGCTGAATTTGCACCATGGACAACACAATACTACATCTTGCTCAAGTGTTATTTTGATGGTGAAATTAAGCAGAAATAATTTTTTTTTTTTTATTTAATCAACTTATTTCTAATGATATCTTCACATGTTTAATGGGTTGCTGTACGTTTTAAGATAAGATAAGATAAGATTATACCTTTTGTAAAACTAAATTATAAAATACATTAGCCAAAATATACAAAGTCGTGTTTTAGAGACTGTGAAGTTGTCAAACGCAGGGATTCGTTGGAACACCGTCAAATGACTCGTGATGACCACGGAATGAGATCAAACATTCATTCATTCATTTAATTGTGAAATAAAACTGGCTAGATATGTATTAATTACCCAGCTGTTAAAGAACATGTACTGTATACGTCCTTGATGTGCTTCGTTGTTAAGCCAATAGTAACATTGATAATGTGTGACTTTACCCCTTCCTCATTCCGATGCTTATCTCCGTTTGGTACGCATTTTTTGTTCTAATATTCAGATTATTAATATCATTCTCGGAAGAAGATTGTGCCATTATATAGACATTTAAAAAAAAGAAATTGTTTTATCAAAGTAATCCATACAAAACCGTCTGGAATTGCCAGAAGTCGAACAGTGGACACCGGCACCGCCATTGTCAAAAGTTGACATTCGATGTTTGTTTATATTTTGTGATGGGGTATATGTTCATGTGACTTGGGGGCGTGGCGTGGACAGATGAATTGTCCTTCAATAAGCCGATGCCAAGAAATTACCTTGAACTTCCCTTGACCAGATTTATATGCATGTTTTTTACCTTCACGCTTGGAAATGTCATTGAATTTTGTTTGACCAGATATATATAAACTTGCTAGCCGTTCAGTAAACCAATGCTAGGAAATGATTCTTATTTTTTTTCGTTTGGCCAGATGTGTATGAATGTTTTTGTCCTTCAATGAGCTCATGCCTTGAAATGATCTAAGACTCGGTTTGACCAGATCTTTATACACCCTGTGTTATTTTCAGACCGTAACACTTCGTATGTTGGAAATTCTTCTACTCAACCTATACGGCTATGGACGGACTTTTTACAAGGCATGGACTTATTGCTGGATAGACACGGTAAACTCATACGACAATCACATTAAACCAAATTGAAACCAGATGTTTTGTTCGAGGTCACACTTGTTATTTCGATCATAATATTTCACTCTTTATATGTTTTGTAAAAAATCTGGTAATAACCCCACATATATTTAAATACCTTGCTAATTCTTTGATGAAGTTAGCAAGCCACTTCTTCTCCTCTATTGGCAAGTCATAAAGTGATACAGAATCATTTTATATGAATTCCCATCGAGTTATGCTTTGAAAATAATATAATCGTTTAAATTATAAGGTTCCCATAAATATCTAAGATTGTTAGTTTTGCATATTAATTCGTCCCATCTCACCACCCTTACCCACCAAATGATATCATAAACAAAACACACGTGATTATATTCGTACACGCATGTAGAAGCTTTTCGATTGTGGTAGAAACATGTCACACAAACTCGTGGTTGCTGTATGTTGTATGCCTTTAATTCTCGTTAGTTATATTTCTAAAACAAGTGTTTTTCATAACTGGAAAAATAGCTAACGAGAAAGATGGATATAACCTGTACAACAACCATGACTTTGTGTGGCCTATTTATACAAACACGAGTTGCGAAACCTCTTAATCCAGACCTCAAGCTGAATTATGGATATATTTAGAATCGTTTATGTATATTTATAATTATGTGTTGATATGTATAAATAGTGACTTTTTCCACTATGGCTTGCCATACACAAAGGGTTTTAAAGAGACGCTAGTCATTTCGAAGAATACCGGACGCTAACGGAAAGCCTACTTGTCCGCAGACAGATGACGCTACGGTCGGCTGATCTAGATTTGGCGGTTGTCCATTGTACAAGGCCTATGTGTCATTGATAAAAGTATCGATACATGGTTTATAACTTTATTTCCTCATTCCGGATGATTGTGAAGCCATGAATTATGTCCTGCAGCGGATTATTGTGTGACAATGACAACTGGTTTGGTCATGACCATGACCTCCTTTGTCAGTCAGTGATGTCGTTTTAAATGGATCCAGGGTTTAATAAAATGTAGTGTTATCGACCACGATTGTTTTTCTGGTTTATTTTGTTTAACCTCCTATTTACAGACAAGGTCATCTAAGGACGTGGCAGGTTCGGAGGTTGAGGAAAGCCAGAGTACATGGAGAAAAAACCACAGGCCTACGATCAGTACCAGGCAACTGTCCCACGTGGGTTTCGAACTAGCGAGCCAGATGTGGAGGTCTAGTGATAAAGTGTCGGGACACCTCAACCACTCGGCAGACTCGGCCCCTATTGACAGGGATTTAAATATTGATATGAATAGGGCTGTTTTAGAACAATTGAGAGAAAAGAAATAAAATGACATTATGTCATCTTAAATAAGGCAAAATGAGACTGTAAGTATTGTGAGAGTGACTGCTCGTATGTCGGGTCTAGCTTTGTGTAGGACTTCATATGAAATCTCTTGTCACTATTACTATAGGGAAGTCCTTCATTTATACTGAAAGGAAAAAGAAAGACACGCAAGTATAAATTACTCGGTTTATGGGATTTATAAAGATGTTATCCAATATAGTAATGGTGTAATGGAGAGATACGAAGCCGATCTGTCGTTTGTGATAATTCCATCTATGTACAGTTGGTATGATTTGTATTGTTCCGTTAGGGCCGATTTCCAATATAGTTATAACACGATGGCAAAGGAGCGAAAACACGATTGGGAAGGAGCGAAGAAGCGTAGAAGCGTAGAAGCGAAGGAGCAAAAATACGATGGCGAAGTAGCAAAGGAGCGAATTTCCATCGCTCCTTCGCTCATCCACTTATTCACTCCTTCTCTCCTTCGCTTCTGATGGACACCAACAGCCCAGACCATACATTTGGTATGAGGTCAGGTATCTAGATGGACACCAACAACCCAGGCCATACATTTGGTATGAGGTCAGGTATATAAATGGACACCAACAACCCAGCCCATACATATGGTATGAGGTCAGGTATCTAAATGGACACCAACAACACACGCCATACATTTGGTATGAGGTCAGATGTGTAGATGGACACCAGAAGAAGAAATCATAAAAAAGATAAAATCAAAGTTTCCAGATTTGGCAGCATATTCGTTGGGTAGAACAACATTACTCATTCCGAAGTGTGAGGTTAGAAGATATAACATCCCGATGATAGGGACATATTCTACATTTCTCAGTGACAACAACAAGGAGTCTTGTAAACTCTATTGTGGAAGTTTGCTCACTTCATGACGATTCTGTTCTTGAAATTTGAGTTACTAATGTTACAATAAATCCCGCCTCAAAATGACATTGGCTGTTGATGAGGTGAACAACCATTATATATATATATAGTACGTGAATATATAACACAACAAAAGTCAGTGCATGATTTCATTGTCTTTAGCAGGAAGTAAATGTATTATTTCCTCACAGTTGTTTGATTCTGCTGTTTAATGATTGATGTTAGCAGAGGTATGCTGATTAATTATTCAATTAGTTAATTCAAGAATTTGGCGAAAAAATACACAGTGAAACATGCATACTGATTAAGTTTTAGTTATACTTCAGCTGCTACGGAAAACAAAACCCCGTTAAGGAGTTTGGCAATCTAACCAGAAATTGGAGGCTGATAGTGACCTTTAACCTGTACAGAACAGTGATGCGGGAGGCTGGTGGCCACCTTTGATCTGTAACAGATACAGCGGTGATCATGTTCATACTTCCTTGTACTTAAAACGTTTGTCAATTTTGTGAAGTTCATGTCAACATGGCGGATTTATATCGACCCTGTGTTGTGGTGTTTTTGTTCATGACATTTTGCCAAGGTAAGTATTTCAACATGTTAATGATTCCATGTTGAATTTAAATGTTTTTACAATTTCGGTCGCGTTTATTATCCAACTCTTTATGTAAAACACTTCAATAATAATTGATACAGTATGATATTTTTGTACTGTGTGTTAATGTTATATGATGGTGTTTTGGGAAATAGTCATAATATATTGAAATATCTTATGTGATTTCGGTCCAATGCTTAAATTGCTCTAGACATTAGAATTAAGGAATTTACAACAAGTCTCCGAAAAAAACTTATAAAATAACCAATTATGTAATGGCGTTCCTTAAAGGAAGTTACATATATACTATTTTGAAGCCAGGATGTTTAAATAAGCACACTCTCCTGCTGAAAAAAAATAACGTTTTCAATTTAGCAGAAATTAGATTGATTTAGGTTGAGTTATCAGTTAGTAAAAGTCTACTTGATAATACACTAATTATCTAATTTCAATAAATAGCTGTGAATCGGATTACATCTCTATTACCTGAACCATAACTAATATGGTGCAGTTATATACAAATCAATCTGTACCACAATCGGAACACCTCGCCTCCGTCTGCGAACTCTGAGAAAATGACGAGGAGTTCCGAGTGTCTGTACCAGTGACACTCGGAACACCTCGGCTCGGTCGGTTCCGAGTGGTACCAGTAAATTATCATTGAAATGAGTTATCCCCCTTAGTATAAATAATCATGTAAACCATGACATATATTGTGTGAGGTAGTATAATGTTCAGAGCGGCCTTTTGATTTAGACTAGCTAACTTGCAAGCATTAATTTATCATATATTTTGATTATCACTGTGTTTGGTACAATAACAAATTATTTACAGTATTATGGCATAATCCAAGTATTAAAAAAGAATTGAGATCATTTACATCTCAAAATAGAACATTGACGTTCTCGATTAGTCCTCTCGATATTGAGTTAATCATAAAGAAGTAAAAGGGTCGCAAGACTTCTACCGTTAACTCATGAGAAAATGATATCAACATAGCTGGTCGGCAAAATGGGAAATAATCGTTGCCTATAATGAAGAGAAATGGAAAATATTACAGTGTTCCTTTTGCAACAACTACAAATTCTTAACTCTGCTTGCTATAATTTACGGTTAACCGCTACATTCTGATAAATAACCTTACGCGAAAAAAATATTATCTGACAACCTAATTGTATTTTTTTGCTATAGAAAAAGGGCGACATTCGTTCATATTTTCTGGGAGTTTGAGGAGATTCAGGAGTCGTCTGACTATTAAGTGTCAAAGTTGCTAGATGCACTTATAACAATTGCATCACCGATTGATAAAGAAATATTGTTATTCGGAATTTTAACTAATACAGGCATTTATACTGGCATTGATAATGGAATCTGCGTTTTTTCTAGTTAAAACATATATCTTCGGAACCAGTACTATACACGCTTATATCCCTGCTTTTGATCTAATAAATGTAGTAAAAGCAAATTATGTGATTGAAAAAATCCATATGGTAACCATTATCAAAAATGTTTTCTAAATGAATGGCAGAAATAGATAAAATAAGTTGATATAGCCTGCCGACTGCTATACATTAGGCTGATAATTAATTCTTCTTCCTCTTTTTAGATTTCATTTATTCAGTAACTCTCCGGTGACCTAAATAAGTATCTAGCTTAGATTTGCTATTCTTCCACGACATGCTTGTTCCGACATCTGTCCCCATCTTTCCTTCTTTCTGTCTCATTTCTGTCCTATTATCAACTTTTTTTCCATTATAACAGTACAGTATTATATTAAAGAAAATATTAACTCCATTTTTGCAATCATTATTGTTTAAGATCTTCTTTGTATAATCTATATTATTGTTGATATAACAGACATATATATTATGATTAAGTGTGATTAAACTATTACATTCACTGTATTGAAGAATCCGCTCCCTTAAAAATAAAAATAAATAATATTTAAAAAAAATATTTGAGTTATCCCTCCTTAATTTTGTCTTTATCGAAAATCTGAAAGATTATGTGATGTTATGTGTAGGAATTATATTTTAGCCCGCAACAGCATTAGTCGGACAGATATTTTAGAGACATGATAAGCTTATTAAGTAATGTATATAATTTATTCACCAGCACGACCCGACAGATATTCTCCAAGCAACCTCAAGGCTGTATATGTGGCTGATGATGGCAGTATTAGAGTCACTTGGGATCCCCCTAAAACGTCGCCGCGGAGAGAATACACGTATGTCGTCCGAGTTAAGGAGGAAGCTACTCAACAGTTCAAGGACAGTCCACACTTGGCTTCCAGTGTATATACGTACCAGTATAACAACACAAAACCAGACACCAGATACACGATCAATGTTATGACAATCATATCTCGTCAAAGTCATCAATCTTCGACAACTGTTATCACTCGTAAGTACACTTTCAACTAATTTCTTTTCAGTGACCTGTTATGAATAGACAATGTAAGGTACCAATAATTTGAATTGACAATCGGGAGTTGTGTGACGCGCAGCACGTGTACTGCAGGGGCGCAACGTGTGTCGGTCTGCTACCAAGTTTTGCCAAGGGTTCGACTGCCGTTTTCGCTTATAGATTCCAAATACAAATGAAAAATGAAGCCATAAACGATATTTAATAAAGTGGTAAACATGAAAAGAGACCCCTCATATAAGTTCAACAACTGATAAACTGGTAAAAATAACACGTATCAAAATAATATGAGAAGAGTTACCCCCTGGGAAACCCACCTAGGGAAAAGTAAAAATTACCTTTTGGCCGCCGGGTTTTTTAAAAAATTTCCGATGGGGTTAAGGTTGGGAAGGGTTTATTCCTTCTTAAAAAAACGGTTTTTCCCTGGGTTTAACTTCTTTTACCCCAAAACCCTTTTTTTCCCCGGGGGCACCTTAGTCCCCTGGTAATAATGCAACCTTTCCCCGGGACCCTTTTTGGGCCTTGCCTGGTTTTAAAACTTTTGTTTTTAATTTTTTTTGGCCTGTTCAGGGAAAAACCCCCTTTGGGGAAAATAGTTTTTTCCTTTTAATTTATAAACCAAACCCTTTTTCCCTTTAAAAAAAACATTTTTGGAAAAAAATTTAGGTTTTCTAATTTTTTCCCCTTGGGACCCCAAAAACCCCCCCAAACTGAAAAACCCCAACCTCTTTCCTTGACCGGGAAAAGGCCGTTATTTCCCGAGGTTAGGGGTCCCCCTTTCCCGGGAAACGGTTTTTCCTAAGCCTCGTCAGATAATAATGAGACTGAGTTCTTATGAGGCTAAACGAACTCTTTTGAAATCTAGTAAGAAGTTCAGAGAGTGTCCTGCTACAAAGTCGGTGTCGGTAAACGAGGATCTGACCAAACACCAAGACAAACTTGCGTTTCACTGCCGCCAATTAGCGAAGAATCCATCTAACACAGTGGTCCAAACCTGGACCTGGGACGGGGAGGTGATGGTGAACGATAAATCGGATAGGATTCAAATATCCCAAGAAAGGACCTGTTCAGGTTTGGTCACGTCATAAGTACTTCCGAATGACTTTATTCGCCACACGGTGACCAATTTTCAGAAAAATTCTGAGTATCAACTGTCAGTGTGCAAACTCATGTACGTTTGTTAAGCAAACATAATACGTCACATATACATATATCTAGTGGCGTACATGTTATTGATCTAACGTACTTACCTGTAATCATATATGACGTCATATATGACGTCACATATACATAGAGCTACTGACGTTCATGATATTCATTGTAACGTTATTCCCTCTAATCACATATGACGTCACATATACATATATATATTGGCGTTCATGTTATTGATAGTAACGTACCCACCTGTAATCACATATGACGTCACGCGCTTATGATATTGATAGTAATACATTTACATGCAATCACATATGACGTCACAAATACCCATATGTATTGGTGTTTCAGATGTTGATTGTAACATATTACATTATACAATAATCTGGTGACGTACATGCTAATGACTTCAATAATCATTTATCAGTTTCAGTGATATCTATATTGTTTTGTATTCTCTTATCTAGTATATATCTAATGTCGTTTTTTAACTGTCAATGTGCATATCCGTGTACATAAGTACGTGTACTTTATGCTACTCATTACGTTCATCAGTGGAAATGCAACAAACTAACCGTATCTTATTTAGTGACATACATCTTATTATGACGTCACATATATATGTATATATGTCCAGTGACTTACATGATGTTGATGGTATTAACCATTGATTTAGTCTTCGAGATTCCAATGATATTGCATTTTCTCATCAAACTTTATTGCGTTGTTTTTCGTATGCATTTGATACATGAATTACCATGTCTCTAATTATTGATGTATGTATAGGTGTGTTGATGAATGCATGTATGTATATGTGTGTTGATGAATGCATGTTTGTATAGGTGTGCTGGTGAATGCATGTATGTATATGTGAGCTAATGAATGGATGTGTGTATGTGTGAGCTAATGAA
The DNA here is from genome assembly GCF_902652985.1 of Pecten maximus. Classification (NCBI taxonomy): domain Eukaryota; kingdom Metazoa; phylum Mollusca; class Bivalvia; order Pectinida; family Pectinidae; genus Pecten; species Pecten maximus. Next base: position 9,220 of record NW_022983070.1, read on the forward strand.
TGCATGTGTGTATATGTGAGCTAATGAATGCATGTGTGTATGTGTGATCTAATGAATGCATGTGTGTATATGTAGGCCGATGTCTGTGTTTGATTATTGTAGGCGAGTGATTGTGTGAATGTGTGTCGGTATGGCTAGCATGCAACATTTACATGCGTCGCCTTGTAAGTGTCATGGTGCATGTGCATAAACGTTCTAGCGGCTATATCTGTGTGTAATCAATAATGTGGGTGCTGGTGTGTGTGTATATATATACATGTATATATAATCTTCAATCTTAATATATAGCTTAGAAACACAACTGATGAAGGAAGACAACTTTTTGACTATACCTATACCGCTGCGCCACATCGGCGTTCTTAAAAAAGAACGTTTCAATGGCGCAGTGATGGTCGGCCCGAAACCCTGACATGATCATTGTGGAAATCGTCTATAAGATGATATGAATACCTGGATCGCAATGTATTTACATACATGGATACGAATTGTACATATATAAGATATATTTATCTCGGTACAACTACGACAGGAAATTCAAATCTTTATCTTCGGATCACCAAACATAGTGCATATGATACATTGTGCTAATAAATAGATATATAACTTAGAAACACAAATGACGAAGGAAGACAACTTTTTGACTCGTGCCCTGACTCGTGCCCTGACTTGTGCCGCTTCGCGGTTTATTCAGAGTACACCCCAGTTTTTTGTGTCATTGCTCAATAACGTAAAAAAATATTACAGTTAACCCTTATAATTTATGAATACCTGGATCGCAGTGTATTTACATACATGGATACGAATTGTACATATATAAGATATATTTATCTCGGTACAACTACGACAGGAAATTCAAATCTTTATCTTCGGATCACCAAACATAGTGCATATGATACATTGTGCTAATAAATAGATATATAACTTAGAAACACAAATGACGAAGGAAGACAACTTTTTGACTCGTGCCCTGACTCGTGCCCTGACTCGTGCCGCTTCGCAGTTTATTCAGAGTACACCCCAGTTTTTTGTGTCATTGCTCAATAACGTAAAAAAATATTACAGTTAACCCTTATAATTTAATTAACAACGATAAGAAACATTTTCATTAAGTTAAACATGTTTTTTTTGCTCCAGATGTTTAAAAACACATCGATAAATACAAAATCCCATGAACAACGATTACTCCGCTGACGTCACAGTCATTATTTATGTTATGAGATGATTACATATTTTTTTGAGCCAATGAAAATGCTTGTTACAAGCAAAATTAAATTATAAGTAAATAATCTTGAATGCATTTGGATAGAACTACAGTTTAACAATAAAATAATTATGCTGGGAACTTTTTATAGACCTCCAAACTCTGGAAATGAAATTTGGAATTTAATAGATTATTCTATTGTTATGGTAGCTAATTATAAATCTGACAATATTTTAATTACAGGTGATTTTAGTGAAAATCAGTTAGCTACTAATTCGCAACATATCAGTGACATACTGTATCGATAAAATTTCATTCAATTTGTTGACGAGTCTTCTCATTTTACAGAACACTCTTCCTATCTTTTAGATATATTTATGACAAATGATATAAATGTTATGAAGGAAGTTGTTGTGGGCGAATCCTTTTTACCTGCTGAGACAAGATATCACTGTCCTATTTACCTTTTTTCAGATTTTAGTCTTTATACTTTAATGAGTATCGAAATGCATATTTGGTTATACAAGAATGGTGATTATAAAATGTTTTGTTATAAGTTGAATGATATAGACTGGATTAGTCCACTTGAAAAATTAACAATTGATGAATTCGCTGGGTTTTTTTTAATTCCACAATTTTGATCATTGCAAAAGGATGTATTCCTAATAACACTGTAACAACAAGGCAAAATGAACCACTATGGATGCATAATGAAGTTAGAAAATTAATAAGGGTTCGGAAACAATTACATCGAAATGCTAAAAGTACACAAAATCCATATCATTGGCTACAATTTAGACAGGCAAGAAATTAATTTGTTGATGCTATTAGGAGAGCAAAAAATTAACATTTTTTAAAGTTAACCGGTAAGATAAAAGGTATGTATACATCTACACGAGACTGGTGGAAATTGATAAACACTTTTACAAATTTTCAGCCAAAACATCTCATATACCAACGCTGATACATAATAATGTATACTATGGAGATAACGAACAAAAAGCAATAAACAAAAAACAGATATTTGTAAAACCTGCTTTATTAGTCAATCTACTATTGATAATATAACACTACCCTGTAATGTAAATACCCCTGATAAAAAACTTAAAAATATTAATATTACTGAACAAGATGTTGAAGATGCAATCAATATGTTAAATATTTCCAAAGCTTCTGGTCCAGATAAATTGAGTCCAAGAATAATCAAGGCAGCAAAGACACAGTCTGGTTTTTTTTCAATTCTTGCCACATTATTTAACAAGTCCATCGACTGTAGTATATATCCCTCTTTATGGAAAATAGCGAATGTTACACCAGTTTTTAAGAAAGGCGATAAAACTACTGTTTCAAATTATAGAGCCATATCTTAGATAAGTATTGTTGGCAAATTAATGGAAAGGTGTATTTTCAAACACGTTTACAATTTTTTTAGGGATACATTTTTTTTTTAAATTGTCAATCAGGCTTCACATCTGGGGTGAAGAAATTATTGCTGTATTTTGTGATATAAAGCTTTTGATCGTGTTTGGCACAGGGGTCTTATCAATAAATTGAAAGAATCAGCCATATCTGGGAAATTACTAGCTTGGTGTGAAAATTATTTATCTGGCAGAAGTCAAAGGGTTGTAATAAATGGTATTTCTTCGGAAACTCAAAATATCAAAGCAGGTGTACCTCAAGGTTCAATTTTAGAACCTTTTTTCTTCCTCGTATACATAAATGTTATTGTGAATGACATAAATTGTAAAATGAAATTATTTGCTGATGATACAGCCTTGTATATGATAGTTGAAAATCGCACTCTCGCTATCAATACTAGCAATAATGATCTTTCGAAAATACATATATGGGCAAATAATTGGTTAGTAAAATTCAATCCAGATAAGACAGAATCGTTTTTAATTAGCAGGAAAACTATACCAGGAATCTATGATCCTATCACTATGAACAATATAAATGTAACTAGTGTAAAGTCTCATAAACACTTAGGGGTATTGATATCTGACGATGGTACATGGCAGAAACATGTTGACTATATATTGAAAAAAGTATCACCAAGACTAGCAGTATTAAGAAATTTAAAAAACACCCTTGATAGGAATTCTCTCCAAATATATTTTGCTTTTATTAGACCGATTTTAGAATATTCTGATATTGTCTGGGATAATTTACCAAATTACTTGTATCAAAATTTAGAAAACTTTCAAATAGAAGCAACAAGAATGGTTACAGGTGCTACAAAATTGTCTAGTGTAAATCTATTGTATAAAGATGTGGACTTGGAAAAATTATCTTAAAGACGGGAAAATCGCAAAATTGTATAGTTTCATAAAATGTATCACAAGAAAACTCCTTTTTATCTATCAGATCTTATTCCAGGTAAAGTATCATATAGTCATAGGCATAATGCACGAATTTTCAAATAATTTACTCTAAATTTATTGCAGGACTCAGTTTTACAAAACCTCATTATGTCTCAATACAGTTATGGAATGCATTACCAGTTGATATTCGAGAAAATCCGTCTGTCAGTATAATCAAAGGCCTTTTAAAAAAGGACAGACTAATAATCCCCAATAATCTTAAAATTGGAAATAGAAATCTTCAAATCTTACATACAAGATTAAGGTTCAAATGTAGTAATCATAACCAATTTTTGTACATAAGAAATTTAGAGGAAAGTCAACTATGTTCTTGTGGGTTAGTAGAAAGTACTTACCATTTTTTACTATCGTGTGTACAACATTATCAGACAAAATACCTTATTTCAGTTAGATATATTAACTGAAAAAACTTTACTTTGGGGAAATGATACTTGTTCAATACAGAAAAATGATCAAATATTCTTGACATTACAAAATTATATTAAGCTAAGTAAACGTTTTAGCTGATATTTTTGAACCAATTATGTCATCTGTCGAATGTATAATGACATACATTTATACGTAGCTCTATAAAGTAATTTTATTTACAGGTGTCACTGTTGTTTAATTATACTATTAATTCTAGTCACCACATGTATATATGTCTATTGATTTTAATTGTATCCAATAAATATCTTTATTTCATTTCATATTGATTTAAGGTGTTCCAGTTCGAAGATTTATATTTGCCTTTGTATGTAAATGGGAAAGGAATTAAGCTTGTTTTCTCATCCCATAACACATATTTGTATATGTATTGATTATTTTGATTAATGAACCAAAAGTATTGTTTAAACTAATACCCGCGAGGCACCGTGTGAGTTTTTCATGTATAAACACTTTTCTGGTCATCTAGACTAAATCATAACCACCCGCCTTTTCTCCCGTGTCTACTTACGAGGTTTCTAACAACTAGCCCTCGCCTTATCGGTATAGAAACAGCCCGAGAGGTGGAAATATTCACTAGCCACTCCGCGAGTGCTCTCAAAATGGAATAATTCCTTCAAGCAGCAATCTGACTTCCGATATGACAACGGCAAACCGGACTCCGATTAAACAAAGTTCTATACATCGAAAATACATAAAAATAATACATGTGAAAATGAAAATACATGTACGATAATGGAGGGTAACATCCAGCAGACAAACTAATATGAAATATAGGAAAGGATGGGCGACGGTTATCTAAATAATTCCACAGATTAAAAGTCAACACAACTTAACCTGCTGACACCCGGACGAAAAGTGATTGACCGCACAGCAGCACGGGTATATTACGTAACCGGATGTTACAATTTCCGGAATGAGTCCTAAAAACGAGTAAGCGGAAGGCAATTGCGTTACAGTTGTGTCCCCTGATTAAATAGATATACATGTATATAGAAATGATGTGAAATGTCGAACTTAACACATTGATGACAATAAATAAGGCTAAGCTATGTTACAAAATCATATATTAATGCTATTCTACCATTGATATTATTTTGTGAAGGAACAACTCGTGTGCCTACAACTTAGTTTACAATAGTACGATGCTTCTTGGATATCTGGCTAAATAGTTCTTACCTCAAATTGGGTATCCTCTTAATATCTCGTGAATAAAAATAGCCAGTTTTAAGTTTTAGTTATAGCCTTGCCACACTTTGGTGTTTAAAGTATAGTCTAGGGTTGAGGAATATAACAACTTTTTGATGTCCTGAGATCTTGTCACACTTAGTCTCTGTTACGCTTATACGTATAGCCTTGTCACACTCGGCTGTAAGTTTAGGTTAAAGCATTGTAACACACGGGTGTTAGTTTTAGTTATCGTCCTGTCACAATCGGGTGTTAGGTTTGGTTATACCCTTGTCACACTCGGGGGTAAGTTTAGGTCATAGTCTTGTCGCACTCTGGTGTAACGTATGGCTATATCCTTGTAACTCTCAGATGTAAGTTGTAGTTATAGCCTTGCCACAACCGAATGTAAATCTAAGGTATTGCCTTGTCACACTCGAGTGTAAGTTTTAGCTATAGCCTTTTCAACTCCGGCTCTAAGTGTTATAGCCTTGTCATACTCGGGTTTATGTTTTAGTTATAGCCTTGTCACACTCGGGTTTTTTGTTTTAGTTATAAACCTGTCACACCAGGATGTGAGGCACAATTGTAGCATGTCACACCTGGGTGTGAGCATTAACTGTAACCTGTCACATCTGGGTGTAAGTATCAAATGTAGCCTTCACACCTAGGTGTGAGTCACAAATGTAGCTTGTCACACCTGGGTGTATCAACTGTAGCCTGTCACACCTTGGTGTGAGTATTAACTGTAGCTTGTCACACTTGGTTTTGAGTATCAACTGTAGCCTGCCACATCTGGGAGTGAGTATCAACTGTAGCTTGTCACACCTGGGTGTGGGTATTAACTGTAGCCTGTCACACCTGGGTGTGAGTATCAACTGTAGCTTGTCACACCTGGGTCTGAGTATCAACTGTAGACTGTCACACCTGGGTATGAGTATTAACTGTAGCCTACCACACCTGGGTGTGAGTTTCTACTGTAGCTTGTCACACCTGGGTCTGAGTATCAACTGTAGACTGTCACACCTGGGTATGAGTATTAACTGTAGCCTACCACACCTTGGTGAGAGTATTAACTGTAGCCTGTCACACCTGGGTGTGAGTATCAACTGTAGCTTATCACACCTGGGTATGAGTAGAAACTTTTGCATATCTAGGTTCGAGTCCCATCGTCATATTATGAGTAAAAGAGGCACAGTTGGCGTTAGTGAACTTTAAATAGGGACAAGCCTTTTTGGAATAAAACTGGTTGATCACATAAACAATAACCTTACAAACATGATAGTTATTTGAAATAAAAATAGAAAATTGAGTGATTTGCTTATGTTTGCTTTTTTTCACTGAAAAAAACAAAATGTCAAAAACAATGAGATGTGTAATTCATTTTTATAAATAAGCTGATTCATGGTCATTGTATGAGTGCAATTAATCACTGTATCGCTGTATGAGTGATATCAATCACTGTGTAGCTCATTATTGTATAAGTGTAAATCATGATTGTATAAGTGTAATACATTATTAAATAATTGTAATCCATCATTGTATAAATGTGTAATTTACAAGTTTTTTGATGCGTGGAGGCTTACAATACTTGGTAGTTATTTTTTTCACTTTACATTCTTCATGACACTTTATCTGGTTGACAAAAACAAACATTATTTGCAATGATTATATATTGTGATTGTGAATAGGCGCGTTTGATTGTTGTTAAAAAGGTCGTTCTTGTTTGTATTTATTTTTTTTCTGCTCGAGACACAAACTTATTTCTATGTCATGTTCAATCAGTTTTTAGCCTATCAATGTTTTTGTGTAAACAAAAAGCGAAACATGTGTTGATTGTGGTTATTAAAAACGGTATTTTTAGATTGTATTGAAGTATTCAATGTTAACTGTATTGAGCATTTTAAAGGAGGAGGGGCAGTAATGAGGTGCATTGATTCTCCAAAATATCAATTTATGATTTCATAAAAAATACATGTTTTAAACTAGCGCAGATCAACATCAGAAACAAGCATACAACAGTTTCCTGAGCTGACAGCTACTTGAAGGGTGATTTGAAATGACAACAATTATTCTTGTGTTACAGTGGAAGCTATATACAAAGAAAAGGGTGCTCAGGTAAGACTGATTCTTCCAAAGCCGCCAGACAAGAGTATTTCTACCATTTACTTCAATGTAACGCCACTTTCCACGTACAGTTATGGCGAAGCAGACGGTAACAATCATAACAATGGTGTAACAGTGGAACTGACATCAACAAATACTGAGTTGACAATTGATTCCCTGGAAGTAAAACATGCTGGATACTACTACACCAAGATACAAAGCGGAAATAAGATACTTGGAGGGAAGTTCTTGGTAATAACTGGTGAGTTACATTTATTTCATAATTGGAGGACAGTTATTGGTATTTACTGGTGAGTCATACTTATTTGATTCGTGGAGGACAGTTTTTAGTAGTTACTGGTGAGTCATACTTAATGAATCCTTGGAAGTCAGTTTTTGGTAGCTATGATTGAGTCATACTTATTCGATACTTGGAGAACAGTTTTTGGTAATTACTTGTGAGTCATACGTATTTGATAATTAAAGCATAGTTATTGGTAGTTACTGGTGAGTCATACTTATTCGATTCTTGGAGATCAGTTAATGGTAGTTTCTGGTTTGTTATATTTATTTGATACTTGGGGACAGTTATTGGTAGTTACTGGTGAGTCATACGTATTTCATACTTGGAGGACTGGTTTTTTTTGGTAGTTACTTGTGAGCAATACTTATTTTATATTTGGAGGACAGCTATTGGTAATTACTGCTGGGTTATACTTATTTGATTCCTGGAGGACTGTTATTGGTAGTTGCTGTTGAGTCATACTTATTTGACACTTTTAGTACAGTTATCGGTAGTTACTACTGAGTTATACGTATTTGGTATTTGGAGGATAGTTATTATTAGTTATAGGATAGTGAATTCCACCATGCCCCCTCCCCCCTCCCCCACCCCCCTTTGACACAATTCTATAACAACAAAGTATTATGTATGTCGTTTTACGTCTGACTAGCGTAAATCTGTATTTGTCCAGATATCTTCTATATTTATTGACTGATCTCAAGGGAAGCTTGGTACACCGTATTTTGTATTTGGAGGACAGTTATTATAAATTATAGGATAGTGAATTCCACCTTATAATCCTGATATGTAGTTGAGTTTTAGGAAATTTGATTTGACTATTTTGGCAGAGTTGTTGTCCTTTGTTTATTCCTGTGTTTGATTTTTGTCTAGCGACTTCCTCCTACATTTTTCTACTAGTTGATAGGCTTGGTAACTGTGATATATAGCTGTGTTTCACTGAGAGACATCTTGATTCCATTAATCTTAGAAATGTTATTACTTTTTGTCTGGAGATTTCCTCCACTGTACAGTTTTTCAACCATTCTAAAGATGGGGGTTAAAGCATGTCACCTATAACAAAATAGATGTGACTGGATATCAAAATTATCTATCATGGTTAAAAACATATAGCTACAAAACAATAATGAAAACATGAATAGAATTCTTAAAATATCGGGGGCAATGTCTAGTTATCATAGTGTTTTGCCAAAATAATTAAATCAAATGTTGATTATTTGTCCATTGTTTTGTACAGAGTGCGACTTTTTGATTGGTTGAGATTTTTTTCTCCTCTATGAAAAAATATGAAAATGGCGCAAAAAAGGTGATGTCAAAATACGGCCATTGACGTTGCGTATTGATTAGTGAAACAGAATCCCTTATTAGATCAGTTAAATTGTACATAAAACATATGTTTTGATTTTGGAGATGGATTTCAAAAAATTATTATGAGCTTAAGATTCCGTTACAATCATTCATACAGTTTACAAATATTTTTTTCATACCCCAATGAAACTAAAAAAGAATGACATCAATGCTTAAGTATTGAGATCCAATCACTATCTTGCTTTCTATAAATTTGTAACGTTTATAGTAAGTAACATTTCATATAATTTGTTCCACCCGGCCTTTACCCTGAATCATGTGACCACCTATTAATTGTTTCTACTTAATATTTCTACTTTGATGCGTTTTGTATTTTAATAATCTGAAGCTTCATGGTTTACTGGCAATCAAAGCAAAGCACCGGATGTATATAAGATGTATTTATATAACTACGACAGGAAATTCTAATCTATATCTTCGGATCACCAACACAGTGTATATGATACATCGTGCTAATAAATACATAACATAGAAACATAAAGGACGAAGGAAGACAATATTTTGACTCGTGCCCTGACCGGGAATATGTACAATTAGTATTCATATATGTAAATACATTGCGATCCAGGTATTCATATCATCTAATAGACGACTTCCACAATGATCATGTCAGGGTATCGGGCCGACCATCACTGCGTCATTGAAACATTCTTTTTTAAGAACGCCAATATGCCGCAGATCGTGAGTTCGAGGCCCGGTCAGTACACGAGACAAATAATTGTCTTCCTTCGTCATTTGTGTTGCTATGTTATATAGATATATTTATATATATATTTATCTATATGATTTCTGTTCAACTAAGCTATAATTTGACACCTGAATGAGAACCTCAACAATTTTTGAGATAAAAATCAATTAATTTATATTTGTCATCATTGATTTTCAGACTCACCCACAAAGCCAAACATTACTCCCTCATCTCAGTCCCCAATTATCGACAGCTCTGTGACATTGGGGTGTTCATCAAGTTCACGAAGTAAGCCTGACAACCACGGGCTGGTTTTAACATCTACATGGAAACTTAATGGAACTGAGGTTAGTGACGACAGGTTCTCAGTCCAAGGCACCAGCCTCGTTATCAATTCAGTACGACTGAGAGACAAGTATAACCAATATACATGTGTGACTATGGAGACTGGACAGGAATACAGTGGACCTCCCTCTGAGGAAAGTCAGGAATTCCAGCTAACACCTCTCTGTGAGTATGACACAATGTACATTATCACTATTATATGGAATGATATAAGGTTTGTTTGGTTTAACTGTTATTTTGAGTTGGCGTCTCTTTCTAGTAGTCGAAGGTTCATCACATGTCTTTCAGAGCAATAATTTTAAAGTGTTTTGCCAAGGAGACAACCATAGCAGTACAAAACAGCCACTTTTCAGCTTTCTAAGAAACCTACACAGTTCAGGAGTTTCAAACCACCTCGGTTCCTGACCTGAGCAATATAGCCGGCGCTTTAACGAAATAGGCTATTATCATAGAGTCGTGCAGTAACGTTACTTTTGGTGAGGGATAGGTTTTTCATTCCCAGGTCCCGACGTTCTAACGCCAGTAAGTCACAGAAATCACAAACACACTTGATACTTACTGAGCCGAAACCAGAACACGAGAGAACATACTAATCATCATTACTTGGAACCCGAAACCAGACGAAATATCCGGAAACATACACATATACAGTAGTGGTGCTACCACTTTTTTAAAATTAAAGAAGTCTACAGTTTGAACAGACTGATTGCTGGAATATGGCTAAACATAAAAGACGACTCGATTATCTGACCAAGTGTGTCCATAGTCACTAATACAAAACTCCAGCTAGTACTGATTTTTTTAGTTAGAACCGTATCATTTTCACGTTCATCTAATTAATGTTTATTTAGTAATGCACACAAACGCTACAGAACCCAGCTCTAGATGGTTCACTTGTACATAATAAAGTCCTCATATCGTTTAGGGAGATTGGTAATGCGTCTTGAACAGAAGGTTATGATAGTTTCAGGATTGACTTCCTGGGGTTTTGGCACCAGCATGCTGTTGTCATCATCGTTCAGTTTAGGATCGCAAGAATCATCACTAGTCAGTATCGGTTGCTGAGAAGGCACACAGATCAACGTGGGGGTGGCTGGGATTTGTGGAATACGAACTTCCTTTTGAAGGACTATCGATTCCTCCTCGTCATCAGTAGACCTGTCTGGTAGTGAAGAGCTTAGCAGAGAATGGTCTTCACTTGTATTGGCCACTTTGTAACAGTCAGTACATTTTACTTGAAAAGAGGCTGACCGCACTGGTTGCCAACAAACTTCTGAAAGTTGCATCAGGCTCCCTCCAAAGAATAACAGTATCGCGCCCTTGTTTTGTTCCTGTCAGAATAGAGGTACACAAGATCGCCAACCTGGAGTTAATCCCGATGTGGTTTTAGACTTCTCGCTGAAGGCATGGTTGCTCTGAGGGGTGTTGTGTTGCTCCAGAATAAGCGTTTGATCATCCATTGGGATCTGTTGATATAGAAACTGATCACGGTGAGACCACATTTCTCTTGATGATGGCCACGCTTACGGATTCCAGTATTAACACGGTCAGTGGCCAAGGAAAGAGGTAATGGTGTTACTGCCTGGCATGATGGTTCTTGGTGTAGAATCTCATCTTCTTACTCCTGAATGGCTCTTTCTGCTACTGGGTTCTTTTTCATGTTCTCTGGGTTACCAATTTCAATTGTCAAGTAATATTTTGTAAGTAGGTCATTACCTACTAGAGCTTTGAACCCTGGTGCGGCGTCAGTTCGAATGACGGCGAAGGGGCCGTCTCATTGACAGAGTGGAATGCATAATCGTTGAAGTCCTTGTCTGAGTGAGGCTCGACATTCATCTTCAAGTAACAGGGTTAAGGTATATGTTGTCACGCAATCTCGTACAATGAGGATGATTTGACGTTTGATGATATCAGCAGCCCACCGTTACAGTGGGATCTGTTGTACTATAGTACTCAGGGCTTTCAAGAATGAGGGGTTTTCTTCAGGGACGCACAACTATCGGTGACTCTGTGGATTGCACTGTCCATGTCTAAAGCGTCCCGCAACTGCATCATCGAGGGGTGAAATAAAGTTTGAGCATTTTTTAAGACTATTGTTAATACTTCGTAAGCGCCGATAAAAGGGGGCCGCGGTGGCCGAGTGGTTAAGGTGTCCCGACACTTTATCACTAGCCCTCTACCTCTGGGTTGTGAGGTCGAAACCTACGTGGGGCAGTTGCCAAGCACTGACTGTAGGCCGGTGGTTTTTCTCCGGGTACTCCGGCTTTCCTCCACCTCCAAAACCTGGCACGTCCTTAAATGACCCTGGCTGTTAAAAGGACGTTAAACTAAACAAACAAACAAACAAATGCAGATAAAAGACCGGAGACCAGAAACATCTGGCATGTGGAAAGAGGAAACTTGTACGGATCGTTCCAAGAGACCATATTGCAGAAAGGTTCAAACCGCTCTTACTGAGTGCCCTGAAAACGGCTGTCAAGTTTTCTAATAGCTCCTCCAGGGTGTTATCACCACAATATAGGTCGTCTTCAAACAAACAAACACCATTTCCACAAGGTCACCAAGTACTCGGCATGTAAGCTCTTCAAGGGCAGTTTCAGAACCCGGCATGCCCATAGCACATCTTGCGTAAACTCGGACGCCCTTGAATGGTGTGACTACCCCACAGTACTTCATTTAATTCAGCAACAACGGAATCTGATAAAATGCATTTGTGAGGTCTGTGGCGATGATGTACTTCCATTGCGCAATCTGGAAAAGGGTGGAGTCCACATCAGCCATAAGGGATGACAGTGGTTTAGCATAGCGACCAACGTTTCCTCATCAAGAATGATGGGTTCACGTACTCAGCAGCGATGTTTGCCTAGTTGGTTCCGCGGGTACTGGGGTAATCTCTCTTTTCTCTGAGGGGGTTGAACGGGCCCTATGTTTACTTTTGCCTGGAATGAGCCCACAGCACCGTGGTATCCTGACAATGTTTGGTTGAGCACGTTATCGAACTCTACAAGAACAGTTTTAAATTTGGCCTTTATTTCGCATGGCATGATGTTGTCGGGATCGAGACTGACAAATTCTGAATAATGAGTTGAATGTTTGGATGTGTTGGGCGATAAAGGAAGGTCGCTTAAAGTTGTTTGGTCAGGAAGGAATTGCTGCGGACAACACAGAAGTGGTCGTTTTTCTTCATCAGTTGTGGTTCTCCTGTGATATTAAGAATGCGGATCTTGCCGGAGATACTAGACGTGGTGGAAGGTTGGAGCCAAATATATTTCCCCATGTTGATTGACTCATTTGGTTCTAATGCTACCTTTGTTCCAAAGCCCTCGGGAAGTTTCATTTCAAAGTATGAAACGGGGCTCGTAATACTTGTCGAACAGCATGTCTGTCCATTGGTGATGGTGGAGAACTGTAGGAGTATGAAGATTTACCTTCAAGAGTTACATGTCTTTTGGCAGGACTGATAAGGATATCGTTCGCCTCCATAAATGGAATACCTGCTAGAATATCAGTCTAAATTCTCGAGAACCAAGCCCTCGAAATGGGGCTCATATGGCCACCACGAGAGAAAGTAGCCCGTCTTTCACCCAGGACTGTTAACGGCGAAGACCCATCTGCTTGGTGAGCGGACTTGGTTGTGCTTGTCACACGCAAGCCCTTGTCAGCAGCACACGATGCTCGTATCATGTCTCCTGTTGCACCACTATCGATGGTAAGGCGCACAATATTGTGATCATGGAAAACATCCAAATATGGTGACTGGATAAATCTGACAATGCCCATGACAGAGGACTGGGGCTCCTCAGAGTCTGAATACAGCTCAAGGTCCTCGTCGCATATTTCGACAATATGTCGTGTTCTAGTAAAGAACTTCTGGTCTTGGGCGGGAAGGAAGCTGCATTTACTTAGATTGCCCTTCCTGCGGCTTTACATAACGGACGATGCAGCGGCTCGCATAGCTTTGGCTTCCTCACTTGATTGAAGTTCCTCCCTTAGTGAATCGAGTGCCTGTGATATTTCAGGTTTTATGTCACAAGCGTGCGGGATCTTAACTCTGTACCATAACGCTGTTTCACGACTTTTTGCAAGTCACTGTACATCAAGTTCTTTATCTTCGTCAATTGCCTCACAATGATGAGTGATACCCCAATCTCTGTGTAAAAGGTTATCCTCCGTGAACGCCATCAGTCTTTAGTATAAGTTCTCGGGTCTCTCTGTAGGTTGTAATTTGACTGAGAAAAAGTAAATTAAATGGGCTCCTGTTGACTGAAATCCGTAATATAGACGTATTTGTTGAGTTTTTCACGATTGTATTTCTGGAGATTATTAGGGCATAATTAGCAATCTGTCCTAGCAGAAGTTCCAATATTCCCACTTTTTGCTCAAGGGTGCAAAGCCTTCTCTCGGCTACCTCCTTGCCATCGTCTACCAAGCCCCTGAGTTGTGCCGTTCTCGTTTTCTCTTGCCATTGCATACCGTATACGAGAAACGGATCGAAGTTTGGATCTAGCGAAAGAGTATAGACGAGGATTTGCCTTTAATTCTCGAACAAATTCATTGCTTCAGTTTTTGTAAGGCGCCATTGTTTCGTGTTAGCCATATCAATCAAGTGCGTTCCACGAAAGAAATGATACTGCGATGTGATTTTAGACTGTTACCTTATTCAGCGTGGACGTTTTGAATTCTCATACGTTTGTCGGAAGATGTGAGTTCATATATAGCGCTGCCACCACGCCAGAAAGTGACAAATCACAAACACACTTGATGTGATGGACACACGCTTTACTGAGCCGAAACCGGAACACGAGAGAACATACTAATCATCATTACTTGGAACCCGGAACCAGACGATATATCCGGAAACATACACATATAACGTAGTGGCGTAAGAATTGTAAGCTTACAAGCACGCAGCTTGCTGAAAGAATTACAATTTGCCTATTAGTATATAGGCGTGTTAAACAACACATAGACAGCCACATGGACTGACTTTTTTCCCACAAAAAAAAATGATAATAATGGAGAGTTCCAAACAGATAACAAGGGCAATAACTTATATTTATACTTACAAATTCAAAATGCAAATTCGAACTTGTTATTGAACAATAAAGGGGGTCCGCGAAGGGGCAAGTGGACAATATGATGTGAAACATGCATACTTATACAAAACAAACATATTAGAAATTATAAGATACAAACAAGTTTGAAGTGACAACCTACAGTAAGGCCTTGCTAAGTGTAAAAACTGGGTGTACAGTACACATTAGAAGACAATAAGTTATGAATTATAGTTTATATTTGTGCCCAGGTGGGTTGGCAAAAGGTGTACTCTTTAAATTTACACGGCACCTTAACTTAATCAATAGCTTAAATTTACGTGGACAAGAATGAATTTTAAGAAAATGAATGGGAATAAAGTTATATTGATGTAATTTCATAACAGAGGCACATACAGGAACTCTTAAAAGTACCGTAATCAACCTATCAACATGTTTCTTAAATCTCACAATGAATAACGCAGATGTACATACAAAGACCCCGGTGTTCTCCACACGTTATGTGTGTAATCTTATAGAGCCCTTTTGGTGTAAAGATTATAGCTTTGTGGTTTTAACTAATTATAGCCAGAGAATTTTCAATTTCTTTGATTTTATCAGCTTTTATCAATTCTTATTAGTGCCATATAATATCAATATCCTAAAGAAATATTAGGTCTTAAGTGCGTAGAGTAAATTGCTTGCTGCCACGTCCAGTTGCACTCCACATGTACATACATAATCACCTTTTATCAATCTGATGGTCTGATAGCGATTCCAAAAAGTTAAGAATAATTAAATAATAATAATAAAAACAAAACTGACGAAGAACCAGCAGATTTTTAGCTCACCGTTTTACCGTGAGCTAATTAGATATCTCCCAGGACATTTTGATAATTCCTCCCTGGTCACATGGCGACCGTGACTATGACTTTCTCACTGAAAAACATTATGTACTGGAGCCATCACATAAACCATGCTATCAAAGCAATTAGGATAAAGTATTTTGCCAAAGGACAAAATCACGACAGCACAGATTTCAATACTAGACACATTTTCTCTTACCCTCAACAGGGATATCCACAATTTTACCGATGGGAGATTTTCTTCTCTTGCTCTTTGCATGTTTTCAATAATTGCATTTCGTCACTGCAACAATATAATGACGTTATGTCGACAATTTAATCACGTCACGTCAACATTTCCTTTCATTGAAGTAACATCCATATTTAATACATAAGAGGATAAACAGGTAAGGGAAAAATAACAATTCATCCCAAAGAAGTGAGTCGGGGAATCTTAACCCTCGGAGTAAGATAATCAAGCTGCCAACGATCGGCAAGCCTCGTGTTTGGCAACAAAGGGGGTGAAAGATTAAATTAATCTTGTAACAATTCATATACAATCTGAATTCCACATTTAAATTATGCTGTCAATAATGAGCTTCACTGACTGTAACGAAGCACATGATAACTTAAATTTAAGGATCAAACCAAAGACCTATGGATTACAAGGTCTTAAAGTGACTTGGGTTTGATTCTCCGATCAGACGTAAAAAGGTATGGGGACTCACCTGCCTGACCACGAGGGTTCTCCTTGGTATTCTGCTTTATCAATCATGTTTGTTGAAAATTAAAATCGCATAGCAGTTAATTGACTTCATTGTTTCACATTAGATTTACATCTGGGTTCAACTCTCTTACAGATGGGCCTCAATTTATAAAGATAGAGGGCGCTGAAGGTCGGTCCACATTGATCTTGGGCGATGCGTACGGTCCTGTAGTCTGTAGAACTGACTGTAACCCATCATGTCTCATGGAGTGGTGGAGACAAGGCACCTTATTGATATCACCACAAACGACCACTAACAACCAGCTGGAGTTGAAGGACAGTAGTGTCCCCAGAACAAAGAAGTTAACTTACACCTGTGAAGCACGAGTGCCGTCAGATGCAGGTTTCACTGCACAGAAAATGACTAAGACCATAACGGTTGAAGTTTATTGTAAGTATACAGAACCTGAGGAGGGCTGTGAACCACTAGGGGTAGAGATAAAATTTGGAAGTTTGAGTGACAGAATTTTATTATTTAGCTCTCCTTTACTAATGCATGAGACTCAGATAAAGACAATAGTATCTTTTCCTGTTTTCATTTAAATATGATCATGGTTATATCTGTTTTTAATTAAGTTTAGAATATTATACAAGTTTCAAGATTGATGAACTGATCCTAGCGCAATATGATATTATTACTGAGGGGGTCAAAGGGGGCAATTCTGAAAGTACACATGTAGGTTTCCCTTTGTCGTCTTTAGAGTTGCACCTGTTGAATTTTGAGTCTGGTTTGTAAAATAAAATGGCCGACAGGTAGCCGTCTTGGATTTTTACAGTTGATATTTTTATCGCGATTTCTTAAGAAGTTCTCGAGCAAAGTTTATTAAACTTTACTTTAACCTAAAGTTGTGCTTATTCAATGCTTTAATCTGATTATGACTAGTCACCCATGTTTGATATTAACAATTGAAGTTTGTTATTGTTATCTCTTGAGAAAGACCATAAAGATATATGTCAACCTTGATGATTATATTTCCCTTGGTCCCTTTAGTTTTACGCAATAAGTTTTTAGTCAGATTTGCGAAAATGACCAACAGGGATTTTGACAGTTACAATTTGTTATCAATATTTCTAAAAGTTACATTGTGTACTTCTATAATGGACAAGGAGTGAAAAACAAAGAAAAAACACACGTAAAATGCTGAACAAAATAACTTCTTTTCATCAAAATAATTACTAGAAAAGTTAGAAAATAAATAAAGCTGGATATGAACATTCTCAAAACTCAGAGAGGCCCTTCTATCAGGGTTTAAAAAAAATAGCTACAAAACAATAATGAAAACATGAAAAGAATTATTAAAATTTCCGGTTAATAAAAATTCTTAATGAATGTCTCCCAACAATATTGTACATGTACATATCAAGTAATATTCTAATTCAATAAAAAAGAAGGAATCTTTGCCGTCTCGGTGTAATGAAAATATGAATAAACTGTTTAATATAATAATGCTTCAAACGAAATGGCTAATTTTCAATGGCAAGAAGCGTACTGAAGTTTGAAAATTAAGAACAATATCCACGATATTTATTTAATAAAATTACAAACCAATTGGAAAAACAAATTATGAAAAGGTTGAATATAACGATTGTTTTGGATACATGATCAACTATGATTTATGCAGTGTACCAAGTCATCTTTAATTTATCTTAATATGATGAAAAAACTAATTATGAAAATCATGCTATCTTGTCGTTAATGTATGCTAGGTGAATGAAAGTGTTTGTATGTGACAAATGAAGAAAATCTGAATGATATATGTCCATGATACCAATATTTTTGTTTTGTTTTGTTTTTGTAACACTGTTTATGATTGGTTAATATCAAGCTGGGTAAAGATTTCTAAAGGGAAAAGATCTGTAATATGCTATGTCCCATTATTTGCATTAGAACAATTTAATTATGCTAAAATGGGATATAATCTCCAAAGAAAAAGATTTCCAATCGAATGTTACCGACGTCTGAGTACAGCTTGTAAGATTTATTTTCAGTGACATGGAGGAATTTCGTGAAGACTTCAAACAGTAAATTATCTTTAGTGTTTAAGTTTTTCTTTTTAATGGATGTTTCATGATTGAAGTGAGTTTTCAGGAATTTTGGTTTAGCACGTGGTTTTTGCATGAAACGAATGTTGGCTAAAGGGCTTCATGGTGTGGGTCAGATGGATGTGACCGAGGGATTGGTCAGATGGATGTGGCAAAGGGGTTGGCCAGATGGATGTGACGGAGGGGTGGGTCAGATGGATGTGACGGAGGGGTGGTCAGATAGATGTGACAGAGGGGTCGGTCAGACGGATGTGACAGAGGGGTTGGTCAGATGGATGTGACAGAGGGGTTGGTCAGATGGATGTGACGGAGGGGTGGTCAGATAGATGTGACAGAGGGGTTGGTCAGATGGAGCGGCAGAGGGGTAGATAAGATGGATGTGACAGAGGGTTAGGTCAGTTGAATGTGACGGAGGTGTTTGTCAGATGGATGTCACAGAAGGGTTGGTCAGATGGAGCGGCAGAGGGGTAGATTAGATGGATGTGACAGAGGGGTGGGTCGGTTGGATCTGACAGCGGGGTTGGTCAGAGGAATGTGACTGAGGGGTTGGTCAGAAGGATGTGACTGAGGGATAGGTCAGATGAATGTGACAGAGGGGTCGGTCGGATGGAGGTGACAGAGGGGTAGGTCGGATGGATGTGACAGAGGGGTGATCAGATAGATGTGACAGAGGTGTTGGTCAGATGGAGCGGCAAAGGTGTAGATCAGATGAATGTGACAGATGGATAGATAAGATGGATGTGATAGAGGGGTGGGTCGGTTGGATATGACAAAGGAGTTCGTCAGATGAATGTGACTGAGGGGTTGGTCAGATGGATATGACAGAGGGGTTGGTCAGATGGATGTCTAAGAGGGTTGGTTAGATGGATGTGACGGAGGGTTGGTCGGCTGGATGTGACGGAGGGGTAGGTCAGATGGATATGACCGAGGGGTTGGTCAGATCGATGTGACAGAGAGGTTGGTCAGATGGATATGACAGAGGGGATTGTCAGATGGATGTGACGGAGGGCTGGGTCAGATGGATGTGATAGAGGGGTTGGTCAGATGGATGTGACAGAGGGTTGGTCAGATGTATGTGATAGAGGGGTTGGTCAGATGGATGTGACAGAGGGTTGGTCAGATGGATGTGACGGAGGGGTGGTCAGATAGATGTGACAGAGGGGTTGGTCAGATGGATGTGATAGAGGGGTTGGTCAGATGGATGTGACAGAGGGTTGGTCAGATGGATGTGACGGAGGGGTGGTCAGATAGATGTGACGGAGGGGTGGTCAGATAGATGTGACAGAGGGGTTGGTCAGATGGATGTGATAGAGGGGTTGGTCAGATGGATGTCACAGAGGGTTGGTTAGATGGATGTGACGGAGGGGTGGTCAGATAGATGTGACAGAGGGGTTGGTCAGATGGATCTGGCGGATGGGTGGTCAGATAGATGTGACGGAGGGGTTGGTCAGATGGATGTGACAGAGGGTTGGTCGGCCTGATGTGACGGAGGGGTTGGTCAGATGGATATGACAGAGGGGTTGGTCGGATGGATGTGACAGAGGGGTTGGACAGGTGGATGTGACAGAGGGGTGGGTCGACTGGATGTGACAGAGGGGTTGGTCAGATGGATGTGACGGAAGGGATGGGTCAGATGGATGTGAAGGAAGGAATGGGTCAGATGGATGTGACAGAGGGGTTGGTCAGAGGAATGTGACTGAGGGGTTGGTCAGAAGGATGTGATGGAGGGGTAGGTCAGATGGACGTGACGGAGGGATGGTCAGATGGATGTGACAGAGGGGTTGGTCAGATGGATCTGGCGGATGGGTGGTCAGATAGATGTGATTGAGGGGTTGGTCAGATGGATGTGACAGAGGGTTGGTCGGCTGGATGTGACGGAGGGATTGGTCAGATGGATATGACAGAGGGGTTGGTCGGATGGATGTGACAGAGGGGTTGGTCAGGTGGATGTGACAGAGGGGTGGGTCGACTGGATGTGACAGAGGGGTTGGTCAGATGGATGTGACGGAAGGGATGGGTCAGATGGATGTGAAGGAAGGAATGGGTCAGATGGATGTGACAGAGGGGTTGGTCAGAGGAATGTGACTGAGGGGTTGGTCAGAAGGATGTGATGGAGGGGTAGGTCAGATGGACGTGACGGAGGGATGGTCAGATGGATGTGACGGAGGGGTGGTCAGATGGATGTGACGGAAGGGATGGGTCAGATGGATGTGACAGAGGGTTGGTCAGATGGATGTGACGGAGGGATGGGTCAGATGAATGTGACGGCAGGGATGGGTCAGATGGATGTGACAGAGGGGTTGGTCAGATGGATATGACAGAGGGATTGGTCAGAGGAATGTGACTGAGGGGTTGGTCAGAAGGATGTGATGGAGGGGTAGGTCAGATGGACGTGACGGAGGGGTTGGTCAGATGGATGTGACGGAAGGGATGGGTCAGATGGATGTGACAGAGGGTTGGTCAGAAAGATGTGACTGAGGGATAGGTCAGATGAATGTGACAGAGGGGTCGGTCGGATGGAGGTGACAGAGGGGTAGGTCGGATGGATGTGACAGAGGGGTTGGTCAGATGGAGCGGCAAAGGTGTAGATCAGATGAATGTGACAGATGGATAGATAAGATGGATGTGATAGAGGGGTGGGTCGGTTGGATATGACAAAGGAGTTCGTCAGATGAATGTGACTGAGGGGTTGGTCAGATGGATATGACAGAGGGGTTGGTCAGATGGATTTCTAAGACGGTTGGTTAGATGGATGTGACGGAGGGTTGGTCGGCTGGATGTGACGGAGGGGTAGGTCAGATGGATGTCACAGAGGGTTGGTTAGATGGATGTGACGCAGGGTTGGTCGGCTGGATGTGACGGAGGGGTAGGTCAGATGGATATGACCGAGGGGTTGGTCAGATCGATGTGACAGAGAGGTTGGTCAGATGGATATGACAGAGGGCATTGTCAGATGGATGTGACGGAGGGCTGGGTCAGATGGATGTGATAGAGGGGTTGGTCAGATGGATGTGACAGAGGGTTGGTCAGATGTATGTGATAGAGGGGTTGGTCAGATGGATGTGACAGAGGGTTGGTCAGATGGATGTGACGGAGGGGTGGTCAGATAGATGTGACAGAGGGGTTGGTCAGATGGATGTGATAAAGGGGTTGGTCAGATGGATGTGACAGAGGGTTGGTCAGATGGATGTGACGGAGGGGTGGTCAGATAGATGTGACGGAGGGGTGGTCAGATAGATGTAACAGAGGGGTTGGTCAGATGGATGTCACAGAGGGTTGGTTAGATGGATGTGACGGAGGGGTGGTCAGATAGATGTGACAGAGGGGTTGGTCAGATGGATCTGGCGGATGGGTGGTCAGATAGATATGACGGAGGGGTTGGTCAGATGGATGTGACAGAGGGTTGGTCGGCCTGATGTGACGGAGGGGGTTGGTCAGATGGATATGACAGAGGGGTTGGTCGGATGGATGTGACAGAGGGGTTGGTCAGGTGGATGTGACAGAGGGGTTGGTCGACTGGATGTGACAGAGGGGTTGGTCAGATGGATGTGACGGAAGGGATGGGTCAGATGGATGTGAAGGAAGGAATGGGTCAGATGGATGTGACAGAGGGGTTGGTCAGAGGAATGTGACTGAGGGGTTGGTCAGAAGGATGTGATGGAGGGGTAGGTCAGATGGACGTGACGGAGGGATGGTCAGATGGATGTAACGGAGGGGTGGTCAGATGGATGTGACGGAAGGGATGGGTCAGATGGATGTGACAGAGGGTTGGTCAGATGGATGTGACGGAGGGATGGGTCAGATGAATGTGACGGCAGGGATGGGTCAGATGGATGTGACAGAGGGGTTGGTCAGATGGATATGACAGAGGGATTGGTCAGAGGAATGTGACTGAGGGGTTGGTCAGAAGGATGTGATGGAGGGGTAGGTCAGATGGACGTGACGGAGGGGTTGGTCAGATGGATGTGACGGAAGGGATGGGTCAGATGGATGTGACAGAGGGTTGGTCAGAAGGATGTGACTGAGGGATAGGTCAAATGAATGTG
Source organism: Pecten maximus (assembly GCF_902652985.1). Lineage (NCBI taxonomy): Eukaryota > Metazoa > Mollusca > Bivalvia > Pectinida > Pectinidae > Pecten > Pecten maximus. Next base: position 31,939 of record NW_022983070.1, read on the forward strand.
ACAGAGGGGTCGGTCGGATGGAGGTGACAGAGGGGTAGGTCGGATGGATGTGACAGAGGGGTGATCAGATAGATGTGACAGAGGGGTTGGTCAGATGGAGCGGCAAAGGTGTAGATCAGATGAATGTGACAGATGGATAGATAAGATGGATGTGATAGAGGGGTGGGTCGGTTGGATATGACAAAGGAGTTCGTCAGATGAATGTGACTGAGGGGTTGGTCAGATGGATATGACAGAGGGGTTGGTCAGATGGATGTCTAAGACGGTTGGTTAGATGGATGTGACGGAGGGTTGGTCGGCTGGATGTGACGGAGGGGTAGGTCAGATGGATGTCACAGAGGGTTGGTTAGATGGATGTGACGCAGGGTTGGTCGGCTGGATGTGACGGAGGGGTAGGTCAGATGGATATGACCGAGGGGTTGGTCAGATCGATGTGACAGAGAGGTTGGTCAGATGGATATGACAGAGGGGATTGTCAGATGGATGTGACGGAGGGCTGGGTCAGATGGATGTGATAGAGGGGTTGGTCAGATGGATGTGACAGAGGGTTGGTCAGATGTATGTGATAGAGGGGTTGGTCAGATGGATGTGACAGAGGGTTGGTCAGATGGATGTGACGGAGGGGTGGTCAGATAGATGTGACAGAGGGGTTGGTCAGATGGATGTGATAAAGGGGTTGGTCAGATGGATGTGACAGAGGGTTGGTCAGATGGATGTGACGGAGAGGTGGTCAGATAGATGTGACGGAGGGGTGGTCAGATAGATGTGACAGAGGGGTTGGTCAGATGGATGTCACAGAGGGTTGGTTAGATGGATGTGACGGAGGGGTGGTCAGATAGATGTGACAGAGGGGTTGGTCAGATGGATCTGGCGGATGGGTGGTCAGATAGATGTGACGGAGGGGTTGGTCAGATGGATGTGACAGAGGGTTGGTCGGCCTGATGTGACGGAGGGGTTGGTCAGATGGATATGACAGAGGGGTTGGTCGGATGGATGTGACAGAGGGGTTGGTCAGGTGGATGTGACAGAGGGGTGGGTCGACTGGATGTGACAGAGGGGTTGGTCAGATGGATGTGACGGAAGGGATGGGTCAGATGGATGTGAAGGAAGGAATGGGTCAGATGGATGTGACAGAGGGGTTGGTCAGAGGAATGTGACTGAGGGGTTGGTCAGAAGGATGTGATGGAGGGGTAGGTCAGATGGACGTGACGGAGGGATGGTCAGATGGATGTGACGGAGGGGTGGTCAGATGGATGTGACGGAAGGGATGGGTCAGATGGATGTGACAGAGGGTTGGTCAGATGGATGTGACGGAGGGATGGGTCAGATGAATGTGACGGCAGGGATGGGTCAGATGGATATGACCGAGGGGTTGGTCAGATCGATGTGACAGAGAGGTTGGTCAGATGGATATGACAGAGGGGATTGTCAGATGGATGTGACGGAGGGCTGGGTCAGATGGATGTGATAGAGGGGTTGGTCAGATGGATGTGACAGAGGGTTGGTCAGATGTATGTGATAGAGGGGTTGGTCAGATGGATGTGACAGAGGGTTGGTCAGATGGATGTGACGGAGGGGTGGTCAGATAGATGTGACAGAGGGGTTGGTCAGATGGATGTGATAGAGGGGTTGGTCAGATGGATGTGACAGAGGGTTGGTCAGATGGATGTGACGGAGGGGTGGTCAGATAGATGTGACGGAGGGGTGGTCAGATAGATGTGACAGAGGGGTTGGTCAGATGGATGTGATAGAGGGGGTTGGTCAGATGGATGTCACAGAGGGTTGGTTAGATGGATGTGACGGAGGGGTGGTCAGATAGATGTGACAGAGGGGTTGGTCAGATGGATCTGGCGGATGGGTGGTCAGATAGATGTGACGGAGGGGTTGGTCAGATGGATGTGACAGAGGGTTGGTCGGCCTGATGTGACGGAGGGGTTGGTCAGATGGATATGACAGAGGGGTTGGTCGGATGGATGTGACAGAGGGGTTGGACAGGTGGATGTGACAGAGGGGTGGGTCGACTGGATGTGACAGAGGGGTTGGTCAGATGGATGTGACGGAAGGGATGGGTCAGATGGATGTGAAGGAAGGAATGGGTCAGATGGATGTGACAGAGGGGTTGGTCAGAGGAATGTGACTGAGGGGTTGGTCAGAAGGATGTGATGGAGGGGTAGGTCAGATGGACGTGACGGAGGGATGGTCAGATGGATGTGACAGAGGGGTTGGTCAGATGGATCTGGCGGATGGGTGGTCAGATAGATGTGATTGAGGGGTTGGTCAGATGGATGTGACAGAGGGTTGGTCGGCTGGATGTGACGGAGGGGTTGGTCAGATGGATATGACAGAGGGGTTGGTCGGATGGATGTGACAGAGGGGTTGGTCAGGTGGATGTGACAGAGGGGTGGGTCGACTGGATGTGACAGAGGGGTTGGTCAGATGGATGTGACGGAAGGGATGGGTCAGATGGATGTGAAGGAAGGAATGGGTCAGATGGATGTGACAGAGGGGTTGGTCAGAGGAATGTGACTGAGGGGTTGGTCAGAAGGATGTGATGAAGGGGTAGGTCAGATGGACGTGACGGAGGGATGGTCAGATGGATGTGACGGAGGGGTGGTCAGATGGATGTGACGGAAGGGATGGGTCAGATGGATGTGACAGAGGGTTGGTCAGATGGATGTGACGGAGGGATGGGTCAGATGAATGTGACGGCAGGGATGGGTCAGATGGATGTGACAGAGGGGTTGGTCAGATGGATATGACAGAGGGATTGGTCAGAGGAATGTGACTGAGGGGTTGGTCAGAAGGATGTGATGGAGGGGTAGGTCAGATGGACGTGACGGAGGGGTTGGTCAGATGGATGTGACGGAAGGGATGGGTCAGATGGATGTGACAGAGGGTTGGTCAGAAAGATGTGACTGAGGGATAGGTCAGATGAATGTGACAGAGGGTCGGTCGGATGGAGGTGACAGAGGGGTAGGTCGGATGGATGTGACAGAGGGGTTGGTCAGATGGAGCGGCAAAGGTGTAGATCAGATGAATGTGACAGATGGATAGATAAGATGGATGTGATAGAGGGGTGGGTCGGTTGGATATGACAAAGGAGTTCGTCAGATGAATGTGACTGAGGGGTTGGTCAGATGGATGTGACAGAGGGGTTGGACAGGTGGATGTGACAGAGGGGTGGGTCGACTGGATGTGACAGAGGGGTTGGTCAGATGGATTGACGAAGGATGGTCAGATGGATGTGAAGGGAAGGAATGGGTCAGATGGGAGTGTGAGAGGAGGTTGGTCAAGGATGTCGAGGGTTGGTCAGAAGGATTTTGGAGGGGTAGGTCAGAGATGACGGGATGTCAGGGTGAAAGGGGTTGGTAGTGGTTGCGGGTGTCAATAGATTGATGAGGGGTGGTCAGATGGATGTACAGGGGTTGTCGCTGGACGGTTGGCAGATATGACAGAGGGTTGTCGATGATGTGAAGAGGGGTTGGTCGGGGATGTCAGGGTGTCGATGATGGAGAGGGTTGTCAATGGATTACAAGGGATGGGCAATGGATTAAGGAGGATGGTGGTGACAGGTTGGCAGAGAGTGCGAGGGTTGGTCGAGTTGATGAGGGGTAGTCGATGCGGCGGAGGGATGTCAATGATTGACGGGGGTCATGATTGACGAAGGGAGGTCATGATGTGACAGGGGTTGGTCAATGTGTGACGGATGGTCAGAGATGGACGGAGGGTGGTCAATGGATTGACAGAGGGTTGGTCAGATGGATAGAAGGTGTCAGGATGTTGAGGGGTTGGTCAGAAGGAGTGATGGGGGTGGTCAATGATGACGAGGTTGGTCAGAGGATTAGAAGTGGTCATGGATTGCGGGTTGGTCAGGGGATGATTGACAGGGGTGTCGATGGAGGGCAGAGGGTCAGATAGGGTGACACGAGGGGTTGGTCAGATCGATGTGACAGAGAGGTTGGTCAGATGGATATGACAGAGGGGCATTGTCAGATGGATGTGACGGAGGGCTGGGTCAGATGGATGTGATAGAGGGGTTGGTCAGATGGATGTGACAGAGGGTTGGTCAGATGTATGTGATAGAGGGGTTGGTCAGATGGATGTGACAGAGGGTTGGTCAGATGGATGTGACGGAGGGGTGGTCAGATAGATGTGACAGAGGGGTTGGTCAGATGGATGTGATAAAGGGGTTGGTCAGATGGATGTGACAGAGGGTTGGTCAGATGGATGTGACGGAGGGGTGGTCAGATAGATGTGACGGAGGGGTGGTCAGATAGATGTAACAGAGGGGTTGGTCAGATGGATGTCACAGAGGGTTGGTTAGATGGATGTGAGGGAGGGGTGGTCAGATAGATGTGACAGAGGGGTTGGTCAGATGGATCTGGCGGATGGGTGGTCAGATAGATATGACGGAGGGGTTGGTCAGATGGATGTGACAGAGGGTTGGTCGGCCTGATGTGACGGAGGGGTTGGTCAGATGGATATGACAGAGGGGTTGGTCGGATGGATGTGACAGAGGGGTTGGTCAGGTGGATGTGACAGAGGGGTTGGTCGACTGGATGTGACAGAGGGGTTGGTCAGATGGATGTGACGGAAGGGATGGGTCAGATGGATGTGAAGGAAGGAATGGGTCAGATGGATGTGACAGAGGGGTTGGTCAGAGGAATGTGACTGAGGGGTTGGTCAGAAGGATGTGATGGAGGGGTAGGTCAGATGGACGTGACGGAGGGATGGTCAGATGGATGTAACGGAGGGGTGGTCAGATGGATGTGACGGAAGGGATGGGTCAGATGGATGTGACAGAGGGTTGGTCAGATGGATGTGACGGAGGGATGGGTCAGATGAATGTGACGGCAGGGATGGGTCAGATGGATGTGACAGAGGGGTTGGTCAGATGGATATGACAGAGGGATTGGTCAGAGGAATGTGACTGAGGGGTTGGTCAGAGGAATGTGATGGAGGGGTAGGTCAGATGGACGTGACGGAGGGGTTGGTCAGATGGATGTGACGGAAGGGATGGGTCAGATGGATGTGACAGAGGGTTGGTCAGAAGGATGTGACTGAGGGATAGGTCAAATGAATGTGACAGAGGGGTCGGTCGGATGGAGGTGACAGAGGGGTAGGTCGGATGGATGTGACAGAGGGGTGATCAGATAGATGTGACAGAGGGGTTGGTCAGATGGAGCGGCAAAGGTGTAGATCAGATGAATGTGACAGATGGATAGATAAGATGGATGTGATAGAGGGGTGGGTCGGTTGGATATGACAAAGGAGTTCGTCAGATGAATGTGACTGAGGGGTTGGTCAGATGGATATGACAGAGGGGTTGGTCAGATGGATGTCTAAGACGGTTGGTTAGATGGATGTGACGGAGGGTTGGTCGGCTGGATGTGACGGAGGGGTAGGTCAGATGGATGTCACAGAGGGTTGGTTAGATGGATGTGACGCAGGGTTGGTCGGCTGGATGTGACGGAGGGGTAGGTCAGATGGATATGACAGAGTGGTTGGTCAGAAGGATGAAGGTGGGGTTGGTCAGATGGATGTGACAGAGAGGTTGGTCAGATGGATATGACAGAGGGGATTGTCAGATGGATGTGACGGAGGGCTGGGTCAGATGGATGTGATAGAGGGGTTGGTCAGATGGATGTGACAGAGGGTTGGTCAGATGGATGTGACAGAGGGGTTGGTCAGATGGATGTGACAGAGGGTTGGTCAGATGGATGTGACGGAGGGGTGGTCAGATAGATGTGACAGAGGGGTTGGTCAGATGGATGTGATAAAGGGGTTGGTCAGATGGATGTGACAGAGGGTTGGTCAGATGGATGTGACGGAGAGGTGGTCAGATAGATGTGACGGAGGGGTGGTCAGATAGATGTGACAGGTGGATTGT
>NW_022983071.1:0-59470 GCF_902652985.1 Pecten maximus
AAATTTTCATCAAATTTCGGTTGTGACAGTAATATGCCCAAAATGGCGGAAAAGAAATGTCCATGAAATACAATTGGTCTAATAAAAACTTGTCTCCATTGGGAGTTGGTATCCTTATAAGTATTGTATTGTTTATTTACATTAAGCCTTACGGCTCATAAGGATACATATACATAATAACAAAATATATAATCAATCATATGGAATACTAAATAATTCTATCATCAAATAATAAACATGATCTTGTACATTGCATGGACATTTTAGATGTTCGAAAACAATTATAGGTACAAGATAAAGACATTTATAAAGATGGGCGGCTCTAAAGTGACAAATGCAATCATCAATTATTTTTAACACGGGTAGAAAACAAGCAAACACCTTTTGGTAAATTGATATATATACCCGAATGATGACAAATTCTTGATGCAAAACCTTAATTGTTTAGGCGGTAATGACTTCCAATTTTTTTTAGTTTGATACTTTGCATTTAGCATATAAAAATGGATACAAAATACATGTATTAAGAACATTTGGAGTCTTGACGAATCAAACAAATTCAGAAGCAGGAACTGATTGTTTGTAACTACTAAATTGATTGATTACATGGTAACAAGTAAAGAGTTATGTTCCTTCAGAGAAAGTGATCAGTTCGGCACAACACTGGGAACTCTCAAATAGGATGAAATTGAAAAAATAACGACCACTTCAGAAATTAAAATAAAAATAAATCTTAAATAAAATGTTCAATAATTTATTTTTTGTTTGTTTTTTTTTTGTTTTTTTTTGTGTGTTTTTTTTTTTTTTTTTTGCTTTTTTGTTGTAATGTATAGCATAAAGTGAGTAAAAATCATACTGAAAAACAACAAAATCAATATCAAAATATCCAGGTATATCAAACATCAAAAGGTCCAGGTCGTCTCTTTTACAACTCAGTTGTATTCGCGAAATTATACTTGACAACGTTCCTATTTGATTCAAGCCGATATAACTGTGGTAGAAACATGTTACACGCACACAAAACAGCCTTACTCGGGTGAAATGAAATTCCATATCCAACAGACACACACTGTGTAAACTCTATATCTCAAAATTCAAGTTGATTGGGATACCATAAAATATGCATTAACCAAGGTAATGCAGAAACATTAGCACCGAAGAAATGCAATCGTCGCGGTATAGATATGTTATGTGACCCATGTAGAACAAAAGGGGAAAGAAAAGATATCAACAACTGAAGAACAATCACATTATTGAATTCAGTAAAATAATAGCTGTGATAAGTGCATAAATAATTTAACTATTTCACAAAACATGCATTATGGTGGCCAAGAGGGATCATTACTATTCTGCATAGCGTAAGATTGTATACAACCTATTAATTAAAAATAACATGATACATGATGCCTTGACGATGATCATTACAGCGCCAAAATGACGTCATGTCCTCACTGCGTTTGATTCATCTATAGTACATAGAAGAGCATTTCCACAAGGTTGATCAAAATGCCGTGACAATCACACCATATGATCTTCACTGCATTAACACGTTCGTCAATGTAGCTTAGATTAGCATTCAGGCAATGAGATACGGTGTTTTCAAATGTTAACATTAATCAATAAATTAATACATGTACTGACAAAAGTGTGTGCATCGGATGAAATTGACTGAAGTTTCAGTTTACCTGATGGCACATCCTTATAAGGCACAGCATTATAGCTCTGCCCACACTCATTTTGGACTAACTGATTATCAGATTCAAGTTTTTTTGGTGATACATTTTAGAATTTGAATCAAGTAAACAAAAAACTTGGTTTGTTTATCAGATGCATTGAGAACTAGTATTTTTAACTCTTTACTGAACTTGCAATATTAGCGTTTTCCAAAGGCCGATGCAGGTGTATTTCGCAGTCATTGCAGTTATTAAAACATTAATATGGTTATTAATGTAACAGTCAACTGATGATCAGTTACCCCTGAAATAATTGATTAACAAAATATGATATTTCGTTTACAAATGCTATGTATCTAGTCTGTGGATTCATTATCTGTTAGAAATCCTACATAATTTTGAAGTAACTAATTCAAGTTAAAAATATATATTAAGAAATAAATATTGCTGTCGGTTCCTACAATTTTCCAGGGGGATCCTATGGGAAATGCGGCAAAGTACGGTCACAAAGACATAGTAAAACTACTCCTTGACAAGGGAGCAGACATTAATCAGGTAAGTGTTTTAAGTGTTTTAATGTATTACCTTATTAACACATATCTGCGCATAATAATAATAATAGTATTATCATTACAGACGATACAAGGGATTAAGCTGTAATAGCAGTATTGCATATAGTATTGTTAACCTCTGCCTAGTCTTCCGAAATAGATATACCAGGCTTGCTGTCTAACCATTAGGTAGACAAGAAAACGTATTATGTATTATGGCATCGTTAGACGGACAATGGAATACGGAGTTCTTTCAAGAAATAACTAATGTCTGTTTTGAAATCATTATCTTAACTAATTACAACCTTATGGACTTTATCTCACCATACATTAACCTCCTGTTCAAGCTGCTGTATGTCAACTTATAAAGGTGATCATAATTCCACCTACAACGATTTTATTTTAATACTGTTCGATGATAATTGTGTTAACGATCATTTCCAATATTTCCCTATAATGCCTCCTCGTAATAGTAACACAATTATAGCAAATTATCAAGGCATGTGTGTATGTATTTAATGTATGTAGCAGTGGGAGGTCACAAAGACATAATATCACTTCTCCTAGACAAAGGAGCAGATAGTATTAAGATACGTGTAGCTATGCATCATCATATCAACACATGTCTACGCTCAATAATAATTTCAAAAAATTACGGGGATACAAAGATAAATATATCTGAAAGCCAAATAAAGGCAGTATTTTGCATAGTGTGTTTTTATCTGGCTTGATGTTTAACCAATAGCTAGACTAGAAAAAGTTATAAGCATAAAATCACATGCCGTAATAAACGAGTTTGGTATCACTTGGATATCGTTAGGCGAACAACGGGAGGAGATCTTTCAAGAAACTGCTAAAGACAGCTTTGAAAGTATTGCTTGTAACTATTTGACGGGTTGATGTCACCATATATTCATTACTCTAACGGTTTTTGATGATGACCTCTCGTACAAGCTGCCGTATGTCAACATATGGTGTGATCATAATTTGCCCTAACACGATTACATTTATATAATGTGCGATAATAACAATGTTATCACTCTTTTTCGGCTTTATATATTAATATTTTAATATTATACTTATTCTTAATAGCTACACAACTATAGCAAATCATCAAACCTGAAAAAGAAGAAATTCACTAATCGGCCGACTGGAACAGTCTTATTTGAACTAGTAAAATACATATTAAGACTGCTTAACTAGTTGGGTGACACCTGAAGGATTTTACAGAAAGAATGAGGCATAGTGAGGGGCGATAACTCTGTTTCAGATGACAGCAGTTTCCATCAAAGTCGCTCAATATCTAAATTTCAACCAATGAGAGGAATATCTGTTAGTTGTTGGGCCGCGGGGCCGAGTGATTAAGGTGTCCCAACATTTTATCACTAGCTGTCCATCTCAGGGTGGCGTGTTCGAATCCCGCGTGGGGCAGTTACTTGGTACTGACCGGAGGTCGGTGGTTTTTCTAGGGGTAATCCCGCTTTCCTCAACCACAAAAACCAGGCACGTCCTTAAATGACCCTGGCTTTTAGTAGGATGTTAAACAAATATAATTAAAACTGTCTTGTTGCCAAGCAAATGAAACCCATAAAGTTGAATTTGCTGTCCCATTACCCATATTTCATTGAAATCAAACAATATTTAAATTTGGACCAATCGATGACCATGAAATGGCGACCATTTTGGTAAAACCTGAAATTTAGGTGACCCGAGGAACCAGTGTCCCATGGTGTACATGCATATCAAATTTCATTAAAATCGGACTATATCTTAATTTGGACCAATCAGAGACTGGGAAATGGCAGTCATTTTGTTTAGAAAAATGTTAAAGTGAGGTTACACACATAACCGGTGTCCTATGCTATATCTACATACCAAACTTTATTGCAATCCAACAATATCTAAATTATAACTATTTCAATATTTTACTATAACACTTATTCGTAATATCTACACAACTAAAGCAAATCGTCAAACCTGAAAAGAAGACGAATTTCACCGATCGGCCGACTCAAATGGTCTCATTTCAACAAGTAAAATAGATATCAAGAATACTTAGTTATAAAGATAGTGACAGTTTCGAATTTGTCTTGTGACTTAAGATGATACTTTAGAGCTATTTTGTTAATGAAAACATTTTGGAACGCATATATGTCCACATGAATCACTTCACACCCTTTTAATTCGATATACGAATATATCATAGGTTTAGGTGTGATGTCATTGCAAAATAACAGGAAAATATTTTGCATTTTCTCCAAATTTCACTATTTTGTTTTTCCTTTAGTTGAGTTTTAATACTTACAATATTTTTTAGGCGTATTTTTTGGAAGATGCCTTAGTTCATTCATATACACCCGCCCCTTTAAAATTTCCTATGTTCATAGTTAATTTGTTATAGTTCAATTAATTGTTTTTCTTTTCTTTTTTCCTTTTTGTTATCAAAGCTCAGTTAAAAAGAAATCCAAGGCTTTCATATGTATAAAACCTTTTCTCTTCTAATTTGGTATGTACATTACTAGAGGTCTAGATATAAAGCTCTGACAAAAATATGGAATATATCTATTATTTATTTTTCTTAGATTTAGCAATGTTTTGAACCATGCTTTTAATTTCAAAGAAAGTCGTTAAGTATACTACCCATACCCTTCTGATCTGGTTATTTATCATTAAATGGATATATGTGGTTATTGGGCGTTGAAAACATCACATTTTTCGTCCTTTTTATCTTGAATTTTCACATATCCTTATTTAATATTCATCTGATTGATTTGTTTTGTAATTACTTGAGGAATTATAACCAAATTACAAAATAGCTTGTGTTTGTTAATCAAGTGAATTAATATTACATTGTGTATAATGTTAAATATGTCAATATATATACAGTACGAGGAGGGTGATTTGGTACTCAAACGCTCACAGCGCGTTTGCGCCCGTCGAGCGATGGGGATTAAAACCCCGCTGCAACCCCGCCGTAATCCCGCGCAAGCGATGTCGCTGCGATCCCGCTCACGCAGCGATTCCGCTCTGACAAGGCAGCAACCCCGCTCAGCCAGCGATTCAGCTACGGAAGGCCTACAAACCCGCTCAGCCAGCGATCCCGCTCCGGCGGGCCAGCAAACCCACTCAGCCAGCGATCCCGCTCCCGTAACATGGACACAAGAAATCCTGCAATCTTTTATTTAAATATAACGATGAATAAGAAGGAACTCATATTTATTTCATCAGAAACGTTCGCAGAATGTAATGTAACGGTTACAAAATATGTTTCGTATTCACTTGCTTGAGTTGTTCTCTGCTTGTGTAAGTATCAAATCAAGAGTAATTTGGTAGCGTAAGTAATGAAGTTTAGTTTAACAAAAATACATTTTATGGATCTTAAAGTATAATCATAGAAAAAGGTTAAACACAAAGTTATTTTTTATACAACATCTTGCATCTAAAAATTTTCATACGGAGAGTAGCGTAGTGCAAAATGCAAATGTACATATGATTTTAATTAGATTGAGTATTCTGATATATTTCTAAGTTGTTTTGTCTTTTTGGTGTACAAACAGTACATGAACATGTTAGCTGGATCGTATGAAAGAGGAACATGACGCAATTTGGCCTGTTTCGACCTAAAGGTGACCATTTTCAAATAAAAAGTAGTTCTTAGATTTGATATTCGCTGGTGTCAATAACATGGGGGAAGACGTAGTTGATGAAATATTTAAGTTTGGATGTCAATTATACTAACTACATGAATAATAGAAAACAAAAACATCAGTTTATGCAGCATACGGAAGATTAAGAGATCAAACCACCAACATTTATCTATTTTGCATACATATGTACATATCTACAAGTTGCGAAGCTCACAGCGATGACAACTGAGCAAAATATGAGTGCAATATATATGTTTATATCTATTTTGGTATACGGTGATGTAGATTCGCAATAAGTCATGTGATATTACACGGACATTAGCCCCCCCCCCCCCCCCCCGGACATTAGCCCCCCCGGACATTAGCCCCTAGGACAAAAGCCCCCCCCCCCCCCGGACATTAGCCCCTTCACACTAATCAAAAAGTGGACAAAAGCCCCTTCATAAAAAAAAATTATATTTATTTTTTTTATTTTTTATGTTTTTGTTTATTCATTTTTTTTTTAAATTACAATATAATATGTTTTAGCAGTGGTTATATTAAGTGCTACATATATATGTAAGTGACTTCAGTCACCAGTGGCTTCTGCAATGTAAACAACCAGTTCGAAAAACAACTACTTGAACTGTTACATAAATAATAAGCTGTTTCACAGGTGTTTGGTAGGTTTTTCATTGATATTGTATTCTCCTGGAAAGAAATCTACCATTAATGGCTTCATTGTTTCTTTGATTTTAATTACATTGTGCATGTATTCCTAAAATTAAACGTATTTCAACACAGAGCAACATGTTTGGTTAGGTACATTATGTACTTATTATATTATAATTTGAGACACTGCAAATAGGGTTCAAATGTTTATTGCTTTTAGGAAGTCAAAAATTATGTGTAATCAGTAACAATTTGTTCATCATGGAGAACTCTCCTGAAATTTTTAGCTTACTTAATAATATAAAGTTTGAAAAAATAAATTATGATGTTTAACCACAGACATATAATGCTACACTGACATTGAACCAAGGACCTTCATTTTCCACACAATTATTCTCCAAATTTCAGAGATAAAAACAACAATATATATATATATATAGTTTCTGTTTTTCAAAAGTACAGATTTATATAAAGTATACCAGCTAAATTTATAAAGAAGGGGCTTTTGTCCGGGGGGGCTAATGTCCGGGGGGGCTTTCGTCCGGAGGGGCTTTTGTCCTAGGGGCTAATGTCCGGGGGGGGGGGGGCTAATGTCCGGGGGGGGGGGGGGGGCTTTTGTCCTACACTCCTCTAGTTAAGCTCTCGCTAGCGCTGTGCGCGAACAATCATTTATCTTATATATACATTTGTGCGTGGTATATCCATTTAAAGTATCGTAGTTTTGTATGATATATCAAAATTAAGAAAGCAATTCGTTCTGTCAGTGAAACATTTTCTTTGATATAGGCAGGATTTGAAATGTGGTCGAATTGTACGATCGCCAGCCGTTATGTAGCCATGCCCGTCTGAGTTACCTACAAATGTATTCAATGCTCTGTAAACGTCGTAGTATGCACAATGCACGCGCAATGTACAGGGTACCGAGACAGTTTTTCGACGGCTGGCGATGGGCAGTATACACTGATACATGTAGGCTTAGTTTGTTGTTCAATCCATTCATATATATATATATATATATATCATATTTATGTAATTCTCTGAATGAAATATTTGAAATGAACTGTGGTCATCCTTATCATTTAAATAAGCTGAGACGGTAAAATGTACTGTATTGTAAACTTATTAATCTGTATATCACCCGTTTTATAGGTAACCAGTCTTGACATTTTTCATAAAATGAAAACACATTTGTTTTGAACAACCGGACCCATAACGTATGTCTCATATATACATTATACATGTACATGTACATTTGTATGTGCTTGTTGAAACAAATACATGTACATGATTTATTACGGATAATGTTGTTATTATGATTAGTATTATGTGTATATATATATGTAAATTGTATATGCATGTTTGGGTAAAATATCCAAGTTCGTCCTTATTAAAGTAATATGAAGATCAATAAATAAGTGTATCACGATATCGATCTATATAGGCTATGTCTGATGTCCAATTCTATTGACTTAACATCTCGTCAATAAGATGTGTTGAAATTAAAAAAATGGATACTGAGTGTTCTATTTTCTTACGAAACCTGACATAAATAGTTACCCTGATTTTTTATTTAAACATATTTTTATTGTAACTTATATGTATATAAGAGATTGGGCAAAAACCACCTTTCCCGACACAAGTATACATGAAAAAAATACAGCAAGATGGCATAATATAATATTTTAATATAATATTATTTTTAACATGTTTACAAATTGGTTTAGCGGGGGAGAGAGAGGAGGGGGGGTATATATAAAGATATAGTGAAAATAATTGCTCTTATTTCAATGCACGTATATATCTTGATATGTTGCAACCATTAAACCAATACGTACAATGTACATATCATAAATGTATAACTTTCAACAATACAAATTACGTACCTAATTTAAATCTAAAATATATAAATGATTTAAGAATGATTAATACAATTATCATCGCATACGGATTTAACGGGTTTTACTTCCGCTATTACGGCCTCAAAAGGAAAACGGCAGGTGCCTTATTCTTAAAGACCTAAATGTAAGAGGTGAGATACAGGTAGACTAGTAAACATGGAGCATAGGCTAAATCCTTATGTAACAACATTCCGCCCGCAGGTAAAAAAGAGCTGTAGGGGTCCGATGGGGTCACTGCGATACAGGTATACTCGCTATTGTAATCAAAATATGTGATTGGCAGATGTTAACAGCAGGTGAAAACATTTCTATAACGGTAACTACACTGTACACGACCGGTATTTGTCCCGTGTATAGAGGATTTATCTATATCACATTGATTAACTCCAATCATGATTTGTAAATGACGCGATTTTAACCACGTGGTCTCCATACACACAGTTTTATTTGGATACTATAACACATGGAAATGTGTTACATGAGGAACATTAACATTGTATCACACGTACATATATATGAATAAACAATCCAGTTACAAAAACATATTATTCATAGGATTATATTACATACACGTAATCAAAGAAGAGATTTTTTTAGAAAAAAAAGACAAACCATTTAGAACTTCCGTTTATAATTATGACCTTAAACAGACCTTTAGTTTAGTTTTATTTTGATTTGAGCGGTAATAATTTAGAATATGTAATTTCTTTGCCAATTTTCAATGATTGCGTTTTTACAGGAAAACAGATAATGATACTCATCTCCTACATTCTCTGAAGACAAAGTTCATATCTTCTCCTGAAACTCTTTGTTACCTACCAGTTGCAATGGAAAATTTCAATTACATGTACGTACACTGTGTATCTAATACAATTAGAGTTAATCTAATCTCAGGCTTCATCGGACATAAAATGGACTGGTCAATAGCTCGGTGAAGGAGGAAATACTTCACCTTGTTTGGGTGTTAGGTCTTGATAATAATGGTGACTTTCGCATAGTCAGTACGTATTTTTTTTTTTTTTTTTTACTTCCGAAATAAAAAGGACAGGAAATATTCCCATGTTGTCGTTATAATTTATTAAAATTTGTTTAAAATGTGTTTTTGTTGACATTTTTATCACATACACATGACAGATGACACAAATGTATTGTTTTTCTCACAATAAAGAAAGAATATTGGACTACACACACAATCATTCTGTGGTCTATATAGTTTAAACTGTATTTTATTTGACCATTTCCATTTAAAAGCATATATACAACATAAGATATACATACATACGTATATATTATTATGCTCGGTCTTGTAATCAAAGACCGTACTACATGTATTTCTTTGCTGGCAAAAAGAGATCGGGAAGGCAATCGATTATCCTTTACAAAAGTGTTCGATATCTCACAAATAATTTTGTACCAGGCTGCTAAAATGGTAACAATTTTTTCAATTCTTTATTAGTCTTGCGAGTATACATCTCATCAACATCATACGATTACAAAAAATATAATTCAAGTCAGCTCGAGTAGAGTAATGCACTTGTGACGATTTTTTTTCTGATAAGAAAGTAATTAAATGATTAGCTACTATAGTTGGGAAACTATTAGCACTGATTTCGATATCTACCGGTAATATACATGTAAGTGTATGTCCGTGATATTAGCCATGCAAGAGATGACCCCGATGGACACATAAATAATGATAGTAATAAAAACACAATATCTTTAAGCCGTGGATTTAAAACTACGAAATGTTCAAATAATTGTGAAGTTTATGAAACTTACTACAGAAATTCAAAGATAATTTTCTCAAACGGACATGTTGCTAGCTAAATACTTCAAATGTCTACGTAAAAATAAGTCGAGATCAAAATAACGAGCCCCTTATGTGGCCTCTCCGAGGTCATGCACAAAACGACATCTATACAAAGGTCAGCTAAATCAGAATTGTAATAATGCTGCCGTGGACACGTGGCTCATTGTCCACTATTAATATGGTTACCGGATTGAGCACATTTCCGTGTTCCCCATATCCCACTCGAGGTGCACAAAAATTCTGACCAAGATCCGACCGTCCTAAGTACTCTAGAAATGATGACAAAACCGCCTTTTGACCCGTCCCCATTCCGTAAGAATGAAATAATGCTACTGCGGACACTTGGTTCATTGTCCACCATTAACCGGAATGATTACCTTTTGTTTTCCCAAAGAAGAAGGTCACCAGTTAGCAGGCACAGGATACATTTACAATGTATTGACTCAGCTCCTAACACTAAATGACGACTATATCCAATATTACTGGATTTATGACTCGTGAGTGATCTTGCACATGCATGAAAATAGTCTATTTAAACTTTAATAACTACAATATTTCCCTACAAATAGTTTTTATCAAAATGGTCGACATCAAGTACACTGTCATATTGTACAACATTGCAGATATTATTCAACTTATAACATAGATTTCATGAGCGATACATTACACGTATGAATTTGTATCTCATAGTTGAGGTACATCATCCAATAAATACTTACGATGGACGATACAACTGAAAACATATACATGGTCATTAAAGTATAATTAATCGTCACCAGGCTGTTGAAAGTGTACCGCCATTACTGATTGAGCGGGTCCTATTCAATACCGCTCGAGCGTGTCCGCTACCATTCCGCTCGAGCGGGTCCGCTACAAGTCCGCTCGAGCGGGCCCGCTACAAACCCGCCCGGCGAGCGGGTCCGATACAAGTCCGCTCAAGCCCGCTACAAAACCGCTCAAGCCCGCTGCGAACCCGCTCAAGCCCGCTCGAAGCCCGCTCAAATCCCGCGGCAATCCCGCTGCAAACCCGCGCAAATTCTGAGCGGAGGGCTGCGCGGGTCAACGCTCTGTGAGCGTTTGAGTACCAAATCACCCTCCTCGTACTGTATATATAATAGTACTGCATTATCATATCAATAATAGTAGTAATATCATAATTAGTATGGGGGATCCAAAGATTAAGCTATCTGTAAGCATTGTGGTATACGAGGTAGAGTAAACATCTATATGGTTTGAAGCCTGACGGATTAGAAGAATCAGGTTCTATGTTATACCCATAGGTAGACTAGATAACGTTGAATTGCGACCAATCACGTGCCTCAATATAAGCAAGTATTGTGTCTCTTGGACATCTTCAGACATAAAATGGGCGAAAGAAATGTTCATAGAAATGTTAATGTCTGTTTTGACACTATTACTTTAAGCTAATTGTTGGGGCTAATTTTACCATATTTTCATTACCCTAACGGTTGGTGATACTGAATTCCTATAGAAGCCTAAGTATTTCAACGTATAAGGGTGATATCGATTTCATCTACCAAGATTTTGCATAGATACAAGTCAATACGAATAGTGTTACCAATCATTTTTCATCTTCTGTTAGATTTATTCAACTAGTTAGACAAAAAGTATGGCTGCTAAATGAGATATAGGATTTGAAAGTCTTGAATATATGTTGTCAAAAAAGATAACACTCTGTAGCTTTAATTTAAAGAAAGTCTATATTCTTTCTAACCACTTCGGCCTGTATTCCATCATCGGATTAACACTTGAAATCGGCATTTCAATCAACCAATTAAGCTTTCAACGTGCATACAAATTGAAATGATACGGATTCAAAATAGTGAGTTTCATTTTTAACCAGAGTTAATAGTGTTATACCGGCATCAACGTTGCAATTCCATCCAAGATCAGTATATGATAAAACATTAATATGATTTTAGTGTAAAAATATATGATTTCAATCGTTTAAATGGAAAATATAATGTTGTAAGTGCAAGTTTTCAAATTTCAAAACTGTGGTAAAACCACGGTCCCCGTCGTTGCCCTGACAGCCGATCCAAGCTACGATCACGAATGCAAAGTTTTTGTTGAAACTACATCCACACCCCATATTTATTAAGGTTGTTTTACCATACCTGATCAATTGAAATATAGGACAACTTTACTAGTAGTCGTGCTGCCATGTCAGTATCGTCGCAAGTTTATCGTATAAAAAATAAACATACTTACGAGTGGAAATACGAAGGAAACGAAATGAAGAAACCAGATGAATTAGCGTAGTGTTATTGCAGGACTTGGTGGGAGAATATTAAATCAGAGACGTATCGCCACGGGTTTCTATGTTGGACGTGGTGGACCAAAAGCAACGATTTGACATTCAAGGAATGTTTTTTCTGCCAATCATATCCATTGCATTTTATTTGAGATTGTGTGTTATATCTTGTCAGCAATATGTTGATGGTGAAGCCACGATACAGTGTCATATGAGATATATAATTTCAATCATTTGAATGGGAAAAAATCATAATGAAATTGTTCTATCCTATTTATGAGAGGGCCGGGTTATGGCGCTTGAGTATCCGGTAACGAAAGTGCCAATCGTATCCGAGTGGAAAAGCGGGTACGACGCACGCGTGTTTCCTATTCAGCGAGAACAGGTTGAACGGTAAACACCTGTTTTAGCTTGGCTGTACGTTAGTTTATCTATATATTCGGGGACAGATATCTTTGTCAATTTTGCGATGAACTATTCTATAAAGAATGTAAGAGGAATAGCGAAGGCATGCGTATTATGTCGAGGGGTGATTTCAATAATTATAAATCTTGTTAAATGTTTTACGGAATAAAAATATCACTCGGCGTGGTCGAACCATGACATTTTATCTGATATTTTGTGTTATATCTTGTCATCAGTATGTTGATGGCAAATGTATGATACACTGTTATCAGGGAATAACTTATGACAAATCATGTTTTTCGTTGACAATTGTTATGGATCTAGTCCGTGGATTTATAACGTGCAAAGAACTCCATTTATGAGACAACTGATCAACAATTGAAATTATATTCAATTAAATATTTTCTGCTGGTTATTACCACCTTTTTGGGGAATGCTTTTTTGTGTATGCAGTAAGGAAAGGTCACAGTGACATCGTAGCATTACTTCTTTAGAAATGAGCAGATATTAAAAGCTGTAGTAATGCATTATTATATTTACATATGTTTGCGCTGGATAATAATGTTATAATTACTACGAGGGATACAAATATTAAAGTATCTGAAAGCATAGTAGTATACAAAGTAAAATAAGATTCGCTTCGCTGTTAAACCTAAAATGTTCTTTTTGGTTGATTAGGATATATATATACAACTAACGATGACAATTTTAAAATATAATATGCTATCTGTTTAGTTATTGATGCGAAACTTTAAAGATGTAGGCGGTAATGAAGCAAAACATATATTATTTGGCTACTTTGTGTTAAGCATATGTCACTGGATATGAAGATGAATCAAATCGCATAATCAAATCAGGCAAAAGGAACCAACATAACTAATTAGAAAAAAAATTATTGAGGGACATTTGGCGTCGCGACGGAAGCAGGAATTAATTGTTGATAACGAGTAAACTGCTTGATTATATGGTAACGAATCTCAATAAAAGGTGATGACCCTTGACAGAAAATGATCCCTTTGGCTCAATAATGGAAATGATCATGTCGCATCAAATTGAAAAAAGGACATACTTCATAAATTATGAAAGCGAACTGTTTTGAAAAAAAAAGTTCAATACTTTTAACATATTGCATGTAGTCAGATAAATACTAAACAAAAAATCATATTTAAAAAGAACACAAAAAGTAATGTGATTTTCTACCACAATACGCTGTGTTATTCCTCTCTCAGGCTTATGTAATAATTACCATACTGTGGGATACATACATACGTTATTATGCTATTACTATGGAGTACGACCTTACGGTCTTTTGTTTGGTCAAGAATTCAATTCGAACTTGGACCCAATTTGCAATAGTTATTAACTTCATCAATAATCATATGACACCACATCACAGGGTCGAGGTCGCCTCTTTTACACCTTAATTACATTCGAGAAATTATACTTGACTACGTTCCTCTTTGATTCAAGTCGATATCATTGTGGTAGAAACATGTAGCACAATTCAACGTTATTGAGATATCATCAAAGATGAATTAACCCAGGTAATAAAAAAAAAATTAGCACCGCCGATATGCCATCATCACAGTATAGATATGTTACGATAACCCTTTAGAAACAAAAGAAGAGGAAAGATATCAACAATTGAAAAACAGTCACATTATTAAATACAATTAAATCGTAGCTGTGGTAATTGCAGATACAGTTTAACGTATTTTACAAAACATGCACCATGGTGACCAATGGGATAATATTATACTTCATAGCGTAAGATTTTATACAATTTATCAATCGATAATAATTTGATACATGATGCCGTGACGATGACCAACATAGCATAAAAGATGATGTCATGTTACCCAGTTGTTCCAAATCATTATCATTGCTACGTTTGATTTATCCGGAGAACATAGCAGAGCATCTCCACGACGTTGATCAAAATGGCGTAACAATCACGCCACTTGAACTTCACTGCATTTATATGCTCATCGATGTAACCTAGATTAACATTCAGGCAATGGGATACAGTGTTGCCAAATGTAAACATTAATAAAAAAAAACTAATACAGGTACTGAAAAGAAGCACACCCTTATAAGGCACAACATTATAGCTCCGCCCACATTTTTTTGGGACTAAATGTTTTTTTCAGATTAACGTTTCTTTGGTGATAGCTTTTAGAATTTGAATCAAGTTCACAAAACAGCTTGTGTTTATCAGATGCATCGAGAACTCATATTTAATTATATACTGATATTGCAATATAAGCATTTCCCAAAGGTCGTTGCTGGTATGCTGTGCAGTCATTGCATTGTTCAAACATTAATATGATTTTTAATGTAACAGTCAACTAATGATTAATTACTCCTGAAATTATTGATTGAAGAACTATGATATTTCGTTGACATATGCTATGTTTCTAGTCCGTTGATTAAAAACTTGTTCTAAATCCAACATATGAAGTAACTAATTCATGTTAAAATACAGATTAAGAAATAAATATGACTGTCGGATCTTACCATTTGCCAGGGCGATTCTTTGGAAAAGGCGTTGATGGCGTTATACGACGACGTCCCTTAACGAATAAGTTTGGACATCGTTAGACGGACAATTGAATAAAGAGTCCTTTCAAGAAATCGCTAATGTCTGTTTTATATTAATACCTTAACTAATTACTACTTAATGAGCCTACTTTCACCATACAATAACCTCCCGTTGAAGCTGCAGTATGGCAACTTATAAAAGTGATCATAATTTCCTCCACAGAGATTTTATTTAGACACTGTTCGCTTATAATAGTATAAGCAATAATTTTCAAGCTATTGATATATATATATATATATATATATATATATGTGTGGGTCAAAGAAGTAATATGAACAGTATAATCCAGATAACACTGGATCCTCACATAAATGTATGGAGGATACGAATTACTTGTAATGGTTATATATATATATATATATGCATTTCAACAACATTAATAGCAATATTTCATGACATTATTGTTCACAGTTAATACATATATAAAATACTATAACTTGATATCGGTAACATGTAATCAAGGTCGTTACAATAGAGTGACCACACTTAGTTTGTGTTGACAGATATTACGTTTTTTTAGACTCAAAAACAGTCAACAATATATCTACAGAAGAAAGAGATAATACTCACCACAATATGTGTAATACTGTGCCTGGCCCGTGCATTTCATGTTTACCTGTAGTGTCCGTTTACAATACCTACCGTGACCTCAGACATCATAACAAAACCACCTGGAAAAGCATGTGTTTACTAAAAATAAACATACACTACACCTGTGTTCGTGATAACATGATACCGTGACGATGTTCAGCATAGCGTTAAAATGACGTCATATAACCCAATTGTTCTAAATCATTATCCTTATCCTTGTTGTAGTTGATTCATCCGTAGTACATAACACAACATTTTCACGATGTTGATCAAAATGACGTAACAATCACGCCATGTGGTCTTGACTGCATTTATACGCTCGTCGATGCAACCTGGATTAACATTGAGGCAGTGTGATACGTTGTTACTCTATGTAAATATTAATCAGTAAACTAATAAAAGTACTGAAAAACGTGCTCGCATCGGATGAAGTTGACTGACATTTCAGTTTACTTGATGATACACCCTTATCAGGCACAGCATACTATAACTCTGCACACACTCATTTTGGACCAACTGCTTATCAGATTCAAGTTGTTTGGTAATAGCGTTTACAATTTGAATTACGTTCACAAAATAGCTTGTTTAAAGAAAAAAATCACTAATCTTTTTAACCGATTTAAAAATATTATATCATGCAATTAATGCCTATCATTATTTTCAAACCAACTCACGGATCTTTCTACTAAGGAATTTTTAAGGAAATGCAATTCCTCACGAGGTGTTTCCATTTTAACCGTGAGCAAATGCTCTCGCCCCAGCATCCGCATTGGCGTCCCTCCCCAAAATCGCACAGTTTTGGAAAAGTTTAAAGGTTCATAGGAATTTACCCCATCCCCTTTCAATTCGTTATGTTAATTCATTAGAGGTCTAGGCGTCATATTATGGCAAAATAACGTTGAACTATTTTGCATTGCCTCTTAATAATACCGTTTTCAACATTAAGATTAGTTTTGATATTCAAATTATGTTTTTGTGGTAATTTGTGAAATACATTTTATTCCTTATATTGGGAAGTTGAAGTTAAAGTTTAGTTTGCATATTACTAGATGTCTAGATGTCTAGACATGAAGATCTGGGTTTTTTTGCAAATTTAACAATGTTTTGAACTACACATTTTTCGCCATCAAACCTTAATTAAATGGATTTCAAAGAATGCCAAGTCGTTTAATATACTTCCTATACCCTTCTGATTTGGTTATTTAGCATTAAAGGGATACATCTCACAACATGGTTATTTTATGAAAATATCAAATTTAGTTTTTGATGCTAAACTTGACAAATGTAGGCAGTAATGACTGGAATCATGTATAAGCTACTTTGTATCAATGGGTAGGGAAATACAACATATCACTTGATTAAATCGGGCGAGAGGAGCCAATCATTGTATAAGAAGAAGGTCTAGTGAGGACATTTGGCGTCGTGATGCCGATGTTTTACAGCAAGCAATTTCAAAAAAGTACGAAAGCGAGAATTGGTTGTTTATTACGAGTAATACAATTAATTATGTGGTAACGAATTACAATAGAGAATTATGTCACCTGACAGAATGGTCACAGGCAGTCAGATAAACTTTTAAAAAATTTAAAAAACAACAACAACAAAACAAGAGGTCCATGGGCCTTAACGGTCACCTGTGATTTGGAGTATTTCAGTAAATTTAATTGACACATTTTGGCCCCAACCATCAGTCCCTGGATGTCAGTCAGGGCAAACATGTACATACCATTAACCTGTGATCACACGCTGATAATGTTAACAAAGTTGGAATGAATTTCATAACAAATCAAACAAATCATAGTCAAAATGTGATCTCCCTATATAAACTATAGTAAAGTTAACCTCCTTTGAGGCAAACGTGAGACCCAAGGGTCATGAAATTCACAAATTTGGTAAAACACCTTAAGACCAATCCATTTATGAATAGTGTTTGATTCGAACATATATGTGAGTAGAGAGAAAGTTTAAATCATTTTGACCCATTTTATCCCCACCCCTCTAGCCCCTTGGGTGGATACCATAATATAATTCACAAATTTTGTTGTCTGTAGCCAAAGGTAATTTAGCAAAATCCTTAATTTCAAATTATTTTAAAAGAAATTGATATAAGTTGGTCAAAGATTGAAATTCAATCCTATTATTATGATCTCGTTGTGGCTAGGGTCAATAATACAATGGCATCATGAGGGTGAACTATTTACTTATTATTTTGTTAACTGAAAAGAATCAACAAAACAAACTAAACAATAGACAACAATTAAATGTGATAATTAATGTATAGTTAAGATATAGATGCAATATTAATAGAATATATTTGGACTGGGATGAACAAGTGGTAGTAAAATTTTTATTGAAAATAGGAAAAAAATAAAAGCCACAGAGAAAACAATTGTGACAAAATTCCAACTGAAGTAGATATTTAAAAAAAAAATCAATAATATTTTGTGAAGTTCTGACCAAATAACATGAAAGTATTTATATTTTTCAAAATTAAGCCATGATTTTTACTTCTGATTTGGTAGGTAAATATTAGAGGTCTGGAAATGAATTTCTAGCTAAATGATAGGGAAATATTGTTGTTGTTTTTTTAACAATTTTTGGACTTACTATTGTAACACAAAAACTAAGTTTAAAGCACATGAAATGCTTCTAAGTCCTTAAGTATACACCCAATACACTTTCTGATCTGGTTATATAATCAAGAAAAGAATATGTGTGATAAAATGTCAAAAGAGTGTCGGAAATATTTGATTTTTTCGGCGTTTTCACTTATTTTGGATTTGAAGTTCATACTGTTCAATTTTGGTGTGTTATTACATTTATAGTTTGAATCGAATTCACAAAAAAAGCTTGTGCTTGTTAAACAGGTACAAGTGAAACTTCATACATGTATTCTAATTAGTTACTGAAATTAAAATATAAGTATTTTTTCCTGAACTCGCTGCAGGTGTGTTTCGCAGTCATGACACTTGATCAAATATTAATATGACGGTTTTAATGCAACAGTCAACTGATGATGAAAAACCTATGCAATTACAGGTTAAAGGAATACGAAGTAACTAATTAATGTTTGAAATTACATTAAAAATAAAATCTTATCTGTCGGTTCTTACCATTTCCCAGGGGTATTCTTTGAGGCAAGCATCGATGAAAGGTTACAAAGACATAGTAGCACTACTCCTAGACAAGGGAGCCGATATTGAAAAGGTAAGTGTTGCAATGTATTATCATATTAACACGTGTGTACGCTCGATAACGATTTTTTTTAAAAATGACGGGGGATTTACGACTTACCCCAACGGGCTGATGGATGAGGCCAAAACAGGGTCAAAAAATATCTTAAACTCTTAAACTGTTAATCCCTATAGAGGCCTCTTGTTAAAAGTAGAAGCAGATCGATCAGTTTCCATATGAAAAATGAATGTTTTATTTTATCTTTGATGATTGTCTACACTCGATAATAATTTTTAAAAAAAATGACGGGGATACAAAGATCAATCTATCTGAAAGCCAAATGATAGCAGTATTTTGTTTTTCTTTGTACATCTTTCGGAGTAGAAAAATCTGGCTTGATGGCTTATCCGATAGCTAGACTAGACAACATTAAAAGGCGTCAATCGGCGTTCCTTAATAAACAAGTCTGTTATCCCTTTGACATCGTTTGGCGAACAATGGAAGGAGTTCTTTAAAAAAAAACTGCTAATGACCTTATTCGAAGGTATTACTTGTAACTATTTGACGCGTTGATGTCACCGAACGTTGACACGATTGGCAATAGTTTTAACGTCATCAACAATAATATTACGTCACATCACAGGGTCCAGGCCGTCTCTTTTACACTTAAGTTGCGAAACTATACTTTATCACGTTCCTCTTTAATTCAACCCAATATCATTGTAGTAGAAACATGTCACAAAAAAAACTTGGATGAAATAAATTCTATATGCAGCAACCACTCTCATTGTGTAACCTCTATATCTTCTCAGAATTCAGCTTTATTCGGATATCATCAAAGATGAATTAACCAAGGTAACACAGAAAATGTAGCACCGAATTAATGCCATCGTCACAGCATTCATGTTATACGATCATTTTAGAAACAAGAGGAGAGGAAGTATATCAACAACTGAAGATCAATTAATCCTGAAATCAATTAACACCTGTTATGTAACTTATCCATATAATCATAACCTGTTAGAAATCCCACATATGAAGTAACTAATTCATGTTAAAACACATATTAAAGATAAATATTTATATCTGTTCTGATCATTTTCCAGGGGGAATCACTGGCATGGGCAGCACAGCGCGGTCACAAAGACGTGGTAAATCTACTCCTTGACAGGGGAGCAGATATTAATAAGGTAAGTGTTGTAATGTATTATCATATTAACACATATCTGCGCACGATAATACTAATAATATATCATTACAAGCGATACAAAGATAAAGCTGTCTGAACTCTTTGTAATAGTAGTATTTAGTATAGTGTGTATTTCTTTACCTGTGTCATTCTTCCAGAATAGACATATCAGGCTTGATGTCTTATCATTAGGCAGACTACAAAACGCTGTGTGGCGTTATACGACGACGTCCCTTAATGAACAAGTTTGGACATCGTTAGACGGACAATAGAATAAGGATTTCTTTCAAGGAAGAGCTAATGTCTGTTTTTTTTTTAATTATTACCTGTAACTAATAACTATTTGATGGGCCTAATTTCGCCATACAAGTACCTTCCGTTGAGGCCGCAGTATGGCAACTTATAAATGTGATCATAATCCCCCCTACAGCGATTTAATTTAGATACTGTTCGATAATAGTAGAGTTATCGATAATTTTCATGGTTTTGATTTTGATTTTTTTTAATATTTCCTTATAATTATTCTTTCTAATAGCAACACAATTATAACAAATCATCAAGCCAGGGAAAAAAAGAAGAAAATGAATCATCGACCGATTCGAACATCTCATTTCAATACTCTTTAGACAGATAATATGACTGTTCAACGAGAAAGGAATTGTCAGATTGGAACATCTGTTGTGAAAAAAGAGAACACAGATATTATTGGTATCTAAGAATTTAGTTATATGATATATTATAATACGGGCATTCATTCCCCCTTTCTTCGATACGGTCTCGGTATGGTCGACAAATTGCATTTGATTTGAGATGATGTGCACCAGCATGTTGATGGTGAGGGCGGCCGTATGACGCATGAGTATCGGGTGGCGGAGAGATCTGAGCATTTCTGAGTGGGACATTCAGCGAGAACACATTGATATATGAACATTTGCCCTAGGTTGGCTGTAATTTTGTTTTCATATATATTCGTAGACATATATCTACGAGAGAGGGATTATTTCAGGAATT
This sequence comes from Pecten maximus, assembly GCF_902652985.1. NCBI lineage: Eukaryota > Metazoa > Mollusca > Bivalvia > Pectinida > Pectinidae > Pecten > Pecten maximus. The sequence continues at coordinate 21,478 of NW_022983071.1, forward strand.
GTAAATCTTGTTTGATTTTGTAAAAAAATAAAACTTGTACTCGGCTTGGTCGAGCCATTTAATTTTATTTGATATGTATGTTATATCTTGATATCAGTATGTTGATGGTGAAGGCACGATATAGTGATATTGTATAATAACTGATGATTAACTATTTGTGAAATTATTGCTAAAATACCTCTTTTTCGTTGACTCTTGTTATGGATCTAGTCCGTGGATTTATTACGTGTAGATAATATTGTATTCTATTCAATCTTTTCTGTTGGTCATTGTCTCCTTTTTGGGGAATGGTTTGATGTATGCAGAAAGGAAAGGTTATAAAAGGTCATAGGTCATACAGATAACGTAATATTACTCCTTAACAAAGGAGCAAACAAAGGAGCAGATATTAAAATGCTGTTGTAATGCAATATTATAATAACATATTTTTGTGCTCGATAGTAATGCTATCATTACTATAAGGAGGGGGGGGGGGGGGGGTACAAAGAAATCATCTGAATTCATAGTAGTATACTAAGTATAGTAAAAATACTGTTGGAGAGATGTTGCACATATCTAGGGAATGCTTAATTCACACATCATTCTAAAAACACATATTTAACTTATCATATTGCAAATAATTGTATACATTTAAAGGAATAGTTATACTTATATATATATTTCAGATAAAACAATGACGTGTGCAAGTCCTCCTGTAAGGGGACATATGCTTGTAATATATAAACATGGTTTGCCTGAATAAAAAGATATTAATAAAAACAGTATAGTGAAAGTATCCTCTGTTATTAAACCTACAATTTTGGTTGGTTAACATATATACACTGACAATTATAATATGCTATCTGTGAAGTTATTGATGCAAAACTTCAAATATATATGCGGTAAGAAAACAAGCATACAAGAATGGATAGTAAAATAAATCAAAAATCATGATTAAATAGGGCAAAAGGAACCAATACAACTGATAAGAACAAATGTCTATTGAGGACATTTGTCGTCGTGACAACGATGATTTACATCATACAATTCCAAAAGAGGAGGAAGAAAGCAAGAATGGCTTATTGATAACGAGTAAATTAATTGATTATATGGTAAAGAATCTCGATATAGAGGTATGTACCTGGATAATTAAAAACATATTAGTATTACGGGAATACAAAGGGTAAGCTATATTTAAAATTAATTGTTATAGTAACCTGGATAAGTCTTCTGGAATAGAACAACCGGACCCGATGTTTAATCTATAGCTTGACTAGAAAACATTGAATGGCGTCATACGACATACCTTAATAAACAAGTCTGGTCTCCCTTGGACATCGTTAGATGAACAATGGAAGACGGAGTTCTTCCAAGAAACTACTGATTACTGTTTTGAAATTATTACATGTAACGTATTTATGGAACTAATTTACCATATCAATGACCTCCCATACAAGCTGTCGTATGTCAAAATATACTAGATATCAAAATTTCCCCTTTAACGAGTATCAATGCACTAATATTGTATTGTGTATAATGCAAGGTATGAAAAACATGTAATGTAAAACAGTAATGCAATATTATATAAACACATTCTGCTCGATAGCTATACTATAATTCGTATGGGGATATAAAGATTAAGCTTTTCAAAAGTATATTGATTTATCAAGTATGATATTGTTTTCTTCAAGGTTATGTCTGAGGTCTGAGGGATTACAATAATAATTATCTATGTCTTACCGATAGCTATACTATATTATGTCAAACGGCGTGCCGTCCTGACATTATCACTTGTAACTAATTTGTGTGTCTTATATCACCATATATTCATTACTTTAACGGTTCATGACAATGACCTCCCGTATAAACTGTAGTAGGTCAACTTATAAGGGTGATCATTATGTCAGCAACCAAGACTATACTTGGATTAAAATAGATCAGAAAAGTGTTACATATCATTTTTCACCTTCCGACAATTTTTTTTTTAAACAATCGTTGAAACCGCCATGTAAAATATCCCGTAATCTGATTAACACTTCAAATCAATATATTAGAAACAAAAACTTACGGATCCTTCCTCTCATAGGGTTTCCTTTTTAACCGTGAGCTAATGCTGCTTTCTTAGCATTCGTGTTGGTATCCGACCCCAAAACCTTATATCTTTGGGGGTAAGGTTTTTTGGAAAGCTTCTACGCCTATAGGAATACTTTCTAATCCTTTCAATTCGGTATATAAATCTATTGGAGGTCTGGACGTGATATAATGAAAAAATAACTTAGAGATATGCTGCATTGTGTCCAAAATTTTAACATGCTTTGGACGTAAAATGAGTTTTGACACTCTTTAAGGCTTTGTTGAAGTTTTTCAAGAGGCTTCTATGTCAATAAGAGTACACCAAACATCGAGCTAAAACGTATGTCATTCCAGACGGAATACCATTATACAGTGACTTTGTATCTCCCTTTGATATTTGGTATTCCATCTTCATCCATTGAACAGTACATGGTTTCAGCCGAATCGAAACAATAAACGGCTGTGCATATATCATTCAATTTCATTAATTACAATAAATATAAATACATACAGTGGAACCCGTTTATAATGATATGCTATTTTTCACGCCGTAAAAATCATGATCATCGATATATTATAATAGTTATTATTTTTGTTCAGATTTAAAAAAAAATAAAATGTTTTTATTTATTCATTTCTTTATTTTTTGTGGGTCATAACAGAAAGTGAGGTCTGACCTTTAATAATGTTATCAACAGACATACATTGATGAGGAAATACGAATATATGTATACAATAAGATACAATGATAATCAAATAATTTGTTAATTGTTTTTTTTTATTTAAGTGCATTTGCAAAATTGGGGCGGGGGATTAATTTATAGCCGTAATGAATAAACAGCTCTAAAATTTTACTTCAACTTTCGAAAAACTTTGAACTATCGTTATGCTACATCCTACATAATGATACTGTGATGTGATAGTCATTAAGATGAAAAAAAAAAAAGATTTTAATTGTCACAATTGACCTTATCTTGTACACACACAAAAAAAACCACTAATTTTTATTACGCATACGTAATTATTCTGCCGCTTGTGTCAAGATATTACGATCATGTGACTTTCACATGTCGAGGTGGTGTGTGCTGAAGTGGTCAACTCAGAGACGTAGAAAGCTTTATGAATCTCTGATCAACTTAATAAACAAAATTATTGAATTTAAACAATAATTAAACAATTTTGCATCGCAAACGGCATACATTTGGAATAAAGCAGTCGTCTTCAGTGGTTTACGACAATAAAGTGAACTCGGAATCGGATTCCGGCATCATGCTGTCCGGACGTATTTGTGCCGGTTTCGATTATCTTATAACGGAATTTGAAGCAGAGTATATCGTAACAAGTCAGGTTATTCGTAAATTTTCGCCGTGAACTGCGCGCTCGTTTTCATATAGGAACGTCGACAGACCTATTGCTTCCATTTAATAATTCATTGATTGAATACTAATTGTCTTACAACTACTGTATTTAAGACAACTCTTTATTATCATGGATGTTTTGTTAATATTATTGTTATGAACTACCTGGGGGAAGCGAGGTGCAAACATACCTGGAGTAGACAGGTATTCACCTCGGGCGATGTAATTAGACAGACCTATTGTCCAGGTGTCTCACACTGACATTTTTCAGTCAATATCAAAGACTTTCAGTGGATGTATATTTCAACCCAAGAAGAAAACTTTATGTTACACGAAATTAAGAGAATTATTCATCGAGGCTTTTAGTCCGTTTGTTTCTGATATCAAGCGATGTGAGCTACATAGCTTAAGATCTGGCAAGGCCACGATCGTGGCGACCACGAGTATCGCGGAAAGAATGTTCAAACGGCACGGTAGATGGCGTTCTGAAAACACCACGGACGAATTTATTAAAGATTCGATCGAACAGAGATTATTGGTATCTTAGAATTTAGTTATATGTTATAAATTGGCCATTCCTTCTCTCTTTCTTCGATTCAGTCTCGGTGTGGTGGAGAAGTTGTATTCTATTTGAGATGATGTGTTATATCTTGGCACCAGTATGTTGATGGTAAGGGCCGCTGTATGACGCGTGACTATCGGGTGGCGGAGAGATCTGGGCATTTCCGAGTGGGAAAGCAGGTGCGATGCTTATGGGTGTCTCATTCAGCGAGAACATATTGATAGGTGAACATCTGTCCTAGGTTGGCTGAAATATTGTTTCATATATATTCGTAGACATATATCAATTTCGATGAAATAATCTATAACGAGTGGTAGTTAAGCAATAAACTGCCTAGATGCGGCAGACCTACTGGTATAACTGCCACATGTGTCACAGACAAACTGAATGGTGCGTTCTATTAATGAATCGCAAAAATAAAAAAAAATATGAAAAACATCTTCCAAAATTCAAATTTCCCGCTTTCTACCGTCAGGTCAGGTAAATATCTAGAACGGCGCACAAGTAACAGCTGACGTCAGGCGCAATTTCCTACACTATTTGAAAAGACGAAACAACGCTATCTTTTTATATTCATTTGTTTTAATACTTAGAACATATTTAATTCAATATTGAAAAACAAATGACATTCATACAATAACTATTGAAGTGTCATAGAACATGTTAACAACTGTAGCAGTGCGGCCCTCAGGGCAACTTCAGTTATACTCTCATAGATGAAGCTGCTTTTGGTAGGGATTTACTAGTAATATATAAGGGCATTGCCACACCAAATGTAAATATAAGGGAATGGAGGACGTGTATTCTGTGAGAGAGGGATGATTACAAGAATTGTAAATTTGTTTTGATGTCGCAAATAAATAAAACTTGCACTCGGCTTGGTCGAGCCATATCATTTTATTTGATATGTTATGTTATATCTTGATATCAGTATGTTGATGGTGAAGGCGCGATATAGTGATATTAGATAATAACTTATGATTAATTATCTGTGAAAAAATAACTAAAATACCTCTTTTTCGTTGACTTTTGTTATGGATCTAGTCCGTGGATTTATTACGGGTAGATAATCCCATATATCAAATAACTGATAAATGTTTGAAATCGTATTCTATCAAATGTTTTCTGTTGGTTATTGTCACCTTTTTGGGGGAATGGTTTGATGTATGCCCTCCTGTAAGGGGACATATGCTTGTAATATATAAACATGGTTTGCCTGAATAAAAATATATTAATAAAAAAAATAAGTAAAGTAAAATTATATACACGGTTAAACCCCACACGTTTTGGCTGGTTAACATATATATATACACTAAACGATGCCAATTATAATATCCTATCTGTCAAGTTATTGATGCAAAATTTCAAATATATAGGCGGTAATGAAACAAGCATACAAAATGGATAGTAAAATAAATTAAAATCACATGATTAAATAGGGCAAAAGGGAACCAATACAACTCATAAGAACAAATGTCTATTGAGGACATGTGTCGTGGTGACACCGAGGATTTACATCATACAATTTCAAAGGAGGACGAAATGAGACCCATGTAGAAAATAAGAGGAAAGGAAATATATCAAAAACTGAGGAACAATAACATTATTCATGTCATTGAATACAGTAAAATCATAGCTGTGATAATTGCAGACACAATTAAACATATTTTACAAAACATGTACTCAAATTTTATCCAGGGTAGCCATTTTGAAAATAGGTGAATTTTGCAGTAAAAATTCTCAAAAATCTTAAATGTTTTCCTGTTCATTATCATTACCTGAACGTTTGGAAAAAAAATCAATTGGACTTACGAAATTTATATCAACATATCTTATTGATAGTTACCTATCAGGCTACATATCTATTTTCTCACTTCATTACATACTGGCCAATCAGTGGCTGCGATACATTTTATCCGTGGCTCAACTTTCTATACACAGGGGCTGTTTCATTTTGTTTTCAATTGGTTGGTTGTTCCCTATAAGGCACAGCATTATAGCTCTGCCCACTCATTTTGGACTAACTATTTATCAGATTCAAGTTTGTTGGTGATAGTTTTTAGAATTTGAATCAACTTCACATAAAACGTGTTTTGTTTACCAGATGCATTGTGAGCTCATATTCTTAATTATTTGCTGACATTGCAATATAAGCGTTCTCCAAAGGCCGATGCAGGTGTGCTTCGCAGTCATTGCACTTGTTCAAACATTAATATAATTTTTAATATAACAGTCAACTGCTGCTGATTGGTTACTCTTGAAATTATCACAAAGACATAATAACACTACTCCTAGACAAAGGAGCAGACAGTTTTGAGATAAGTGTAGCTATGTATTATCATATTAACACATGTGTACGCTCAATAATAATTTCTAAAAGTGACGGGGATACAAAGATCAATATATCTAAAAGGCAAATAAAAACAGTATTTTGTATAGTATATTTTCATCTGGCTTGATGTCTAGGCTAGGAATCGTTAAAAACCATCAAATTACGTGGCTTAATACACAAGTTTGGTATCACTTGTACATCGTTAGGCGAACAACGTGAGGAGATCTTTCAAGAAACTAATAAAGACAGTTTTGAAAGTATTGTTGTAACTATGGGTTGATGTTACCATAAATCAATTACTCTAGCGGTTTATGATGATGACCTCTCGCACAAGCTGTCGTATGGTGTGATCATAATTTGCCCAACACGATTACATTTATATAATGTGCGATAATAACAATGTTATCACTCTTTTTCCGGCTTTATATATAGAGGATCTGTCATGAGTTTCCCTTCAAATTCGATTCATGATACGAGTTTTGAATTTTTTATCTTTGAGACCCTCTGCCTTCGAAGTAGGTCAGTTATACCGACGAGTGAAGAAATAGTTCTAACACAACTGACTCTTGAAAAGGATTCATTTTATTAAAAACACGTCTCAAAACAAAATTTCATCATTTTTTCATTTAATTCATAATAGATAAATTGTCCTTGGTGTTTGAAACAATGACGAAAATATTTTTGTTTGAAAGTACATGAGCGACTGTTTCTGATGTGACGAAGCAGTGACGTCACTTGGCGCGATAATGGAGGCTTCGTTGTACAAATGTCTATTCGCTGTCGCTGTCGTACAGAACCATTGTACGGCGCCTTTGTCACTGCTTTGTGTTTATCCTCGTCCTCGCGGGAGTTTATGGAGATGTGAAATGTTCCACCATGAATATTCCGACTGAACATTATGTTCAGGCTGCCGTGAAAAGCGACGTTGGATGCCGATTTGTTGGCAGTGTTGTTTGTGTTGACATTACACGTGTTTTGTCGACGACAGTGTCACAAAGTTATTCAAGAATCTGAGTAACCGTTTAAGGCAAGTTGTAACAAACTACATTGCCGTTTTTCATGAGGATTTTATTGAATAATGTTATTATTTGTTTATTGAAAAGAACCTAGACTAGATATGTCTCATCGGACAACGCAACCGCAATTTTCTATCGGAGTTAAAATATGTTACTAGGGGTCATAAAATAGATGTTTGCTAGGCCTAATTAACATCTTATAGTATCAATATAATTAAACAAACTTAGGATTTTATCTTTGATTGTACAACATGTTCTGTTAATACTAATATACCGACTTGTCATTCAGTTGATTTTTTTTCAAATTTACAAGCACTAGTCGCCATTTTTACCAGTCGTAGTAAAAAGAAGTAGGTCGTTCCCATGCGTATGAATACAGTTCTCACGGAACCAGCCAATCAGCGTACGTAGGCTAGCGAAAGGTGTTATTATACTAGTGTCATAAAGAAAATGTATGTGATGGGTTTATGACACCGTATATAACGGTAGTCATATGATAAATATATATATATTAATATTTTAATATTATACTTATTCATACTAGTGGGGTGACACCTAAAGGAGTGTCACAGAAAGAATGAAGTGTAGTTAGGAAAGATAACTCTGGATGAGCACGAAAGCCAGAAAAAAATAAATCCTGAGGGTGATACAGAAATGTCCGTCTTGAGTTCAGAGGTTCCATGCACGAGTCCTGGTTTACATCAAAATCGTTCAATGTCAATATTTCGACCAATAATAAGCAGCAGCGTGGTTATATGGCAAGAAAATCCGTGAGGTTGAATTTGCATCTAAAATTTGACCGATTGAATTCCTCAATGTGGTTGCTATGGCAATGAATCCCATGTAGTTGAATTCGAATTCCCCTATTTACAAAAATGTACCATTTTGCATCCAAATCCATTGTCTAAACTTCGACAAATCAGAAGCCTTGATATGGCAATGATACCCATGCAATGGAATTCGCAGTCCCCTAATACCAATACAATGTATATACCATATACGTATGGTAATCGAAATCAAACAATATCTAAATTTTCACCAGTCAGAGGCAAATCAGTCTGGCGGCCATCTTGGCTGACCGATCGGAAAATAAAAGATCAGTTGCAAACCCCATGACATTGAAGAACATTTGTGTCAATTTTTTTTTTTAAGTTTGGCACTAAATAGATTATTGGTTATCTTATAACACTGGTAACCCAAAAAAACCTTTATTTCCTTTCCTTTAGCATAAATACCTTCACTTGCTCTTAATTTCCTCACTTTCACTTAATTTTCTCACTTGCACTTAATTTATTCGCGCGACATTTAAAACTCTCAAATACGTTTAAATATTAATACTGGCGCGAGGAAATTGAAGGTTTGAGGGTTACCACTGTAATAATTTTCATAATTCTTCAGTTTTCTGGAATATGACACATTAATTGATTATGAGACATCAATTGGCATCTATGCAAGCATACGTTAGGGTCTCTCGTGTGTTGTTGTTCAGTGAGGTAGTCACCCACTACTATAAGGAGACCCAGCCTCAAAACGATCCTGATTGCAATATATACACGTGGTGATAAAACAACCAAACAATCAACCCTAAGTTCATCTTAGTAACAGATGTACTCGCGGTATTCTAATCGATAAATAATTACATATACGATCAAAGATAAAAACAAATGTCATGTATATCATTATGATGTCAAAATCAGGGCTTCTAGGGACCACAGAACCAAATCAAAAATAGATTGTGGGTTTTTCCCGTTTGGGCAGAAGATTTAATAGGAAGGTGAATGCATCCGGGCCTACTGATTGGATATTTAGGTGACTGGTGACGTAACATCCGCCACCTCTCGATAAAATACGACCCTTTTTCAAAACCCTATTGTGGCCGTTCTATGAAAGATATAGAAAAACTAAAGATACGCTTTTCTTCAGAACTATCTCTTCTTGTTATGTTTGGAGTTTCAGATTTTGGATTGAAACGCTGATTTTTAAGGACCGGTTAAACAGAAGCTACCGGTCAAAGTGACGATTTTGGCATGTTTGACCCAAAATATCTCATAAATACGAATTTCCACAGGGATACCAAATACATCCAGACCTAGATCGAGCCGAGTTTTACAATGGTTCAAAAGACCATCAAAATTGTATGTGCCATTTTTTCCGCTCCCAAATCGCTACAATAGCCGGCAAAATAGGCGAATTAGCTCATACTATCATTACGTTCCGTAAGGAACGATAACGAGTTATGATTCCTTACTACACTTCATTCTTTACTAGAGGGTGACACCTGAAGGATGTCACAGATGGAATGAAGTGTAGTAAGGGGCGATAACTCTGTGTGAGCACGTTTTGTCAAAATCGCTCAATATCTAATTTTCGACCAATAAAAAGAATGTGTTGTTCGTAAAGACAACAAAACTCATGAAATTGAATTTGCAGTCCCCTAATACCCTCATATATCAAATCGAATTGAAACTGAACATTATCTACATTTCGACTAATCAGAGGCCGGGAATTGGCGGCCATTTAATTTAAATGTGAAAGTGAGGCTACGAGAGCAACCGGTGTTCAATGATGTACCTATATACCAAATTTCATCAAAATCAGACGATATCGGAATCTGGACCAATCAGAGGCCAGGAATTGGCGGCCATTTTGTTTAAATGTGAAAGTGAGGCAACGAGAGGTACCGTGTCCAATTATGTACCTATATATTAAATTTCATCAAAATCGGACGATATCTAAATCCGGACCAATCAGAGGCCAAGAATTGACGGCCATTTTGTTTAAATGTGAAATTGAGGCTACAAGAGGGACTTGTGTCCAAGGATGTTCCTTCATATCAAATTTCATCAAAATCGAACTATATCTAAATTTGGACCAATCGGAGGCCAAGGATTGGCGGCCATTTTGTTTAAAAGTGAAAGTGAGGCTACGAGAGGGACCGATGTCCAATGATGTACCTACATACCAAACGTCCTCAAAATCGAACAATAACTCAATTTCCACCAGTAATTAGAAGCCTTTGAGTGTCAAATTTCATTAAGTGGGGGACTTAATTATGTATTGGTTATAAATTATCTTGTAATAATTCTAACACTAAAACAGGTTCTGGAATATGGCATGTTGATTCAATTAGCATCTATCCAATCCTATAGCATCTATCCAATCCTAAGTTCTGGGCACCTCGTGTGTTGTTCAATGAGGTAGTCACCAACTACTCCATCCAAGCAGACCCAGCCTCAACATGATCCTGACTCTTCATATGGCAATAAACCCAGCTAACAAACAGAACAATAAATTATGCACTTGTAACCCTGTAAAAACTAGTCGCAATATACCGCTGGACTAGAGAGATCTTCAATTAAGCTCGATCGGTTGAGCGTAAGACTAGTAAGCCAGAGGTCCCGGGTTCAATCCCTAGCTGAGGCAGTGATATAAATTTAATTAATCATGCGCTCTGTTACATTGACCCATGTAGGGACCTGGGGAAAATAATCAGGATTGCTCCACAAGCATCACTGTTACTCCTGTAAACTCGAGGACGACTTCTTTCCTGGAGGGGAAGTATGTAACCCTGGTAAATACTAGCCGCAATATACCGCTCGGCTAGAGAGATCTTCTCTATAGCTCGATTGGTTGAGCGTAAGACTTGTAAGCCAGAGGTCCTGGGTTCGATCCCTAGCGGAGACAGTGATTTAAATCTAATTAGTCATGCGGTCTGTTACACACTCACAGTATTCTAATCAATAAATTAGTGACATGCCATCTAAGATTTTAAAATGTCATATATGATGTAAAAATCCTGTGTCCAAAATTTACGGGTTCACAAAGTGGGCAAAATCAACCAGTCTTCAGCCTATATATGGATTATGAAATATCCAATCTGTCATTTTGAGTTTGTTATAAAACATTGAATAATTATTCAGTAATCATTTCATTATTACTGATAATCAATTTTATATACCGTATTTGACCTAATAAGGGCGCAGGGCGCGGGTAATTGACAGTGGGGGCGCCCTTATTAAGATTAGTTATTCTGAAGTTTTATGAAACAGACTATACCTTATAGCAGAATACCCAAGGTTGTGGAAACGGTAAAATATTCAGTCATAAAAATATTACAGATGAAGATATCTATTCATTATCATATATTAAGCTTAAATATCACTTTAATACTCCTGTAAACTTGTAAACCATGCCAGCTGATCTTTAGACCCGAGAGAACGTGTGTTCCACCATTTATGTTCAAATGGAACTCTTTTGTGTTCTATTTATAGAAACAGGTGATTTCCCAGATCATATCGGACATCGTTTTCTTTGACCTAATAATTGATTTACAATGTCTTTTACTAGCTTTCTGTTCTGAACAAAAGTTATTTATCAACAAGAATGAAGTCTTTACTTTATCTTCAAATAAAGATGGTAAGTTATTATTTGTATGTGTGTTTAGTTTTGGGTTCTCTTTGCACTGACATGTCATCTGTAGGAATACACAAAATGTGGCGAAAACATGTGTTCCAGTTACTTAATTTGCTGAAGAAAATTGAACACATAAAGTAACAAAATATTTCACATGAATTATTACTTTTGAACACCATTTTGACACTCAGTCAAAGATTTATTTCCTTGAAAAAAGGTAGGGGCGCCCTTATTAGGGCAGGCGCCCTTATTAGGTCAAATACGGTATTAGACCAGATAAGCAAGTTATCTCCCTTAAATATCTTTGCCAGATCACAAATAAGGTAAGTAGCAAGTTTTAAATGAATTTGAGCTAAAATTTATGTAAATGAAGCTTAATCAAGTGTAAACAATCATGTTTTCTTTTAAATCAATTTTTTTCAACCTCTTATGAGGCAACAGTGTACACCAGTTAGGCAGGTTTCTGAAAAATAAGTGGTATATCTTAGTTAAGGCCGGGTAGTAGTTGGTGACTACCTCAATGAACAACATGCAGGAGGCCTTTTGCATGTCATCCAGGACACAACCAAAACAACAGTGAAAATAAATGACATGTCTTACTCTTAACTATGTTTGTGTTGTTATGTTTGCTGGGATTATCAACCCGTGAACAGCCATTCATTTTGAGGTAGGGTCTCCTTGTAGTAGCTTGTGACTACCTCACTTAAGAACATACAGTATAGGAGGCCTTTCACATGCTATCAAGAGCATATTGTTTTCACATGTAAATAAAAAGTTGAAATATGTTGGTATGGTACAGTATTGCAGGTAAAAATATTTGAAAATTTACTCTTGTTTACCTGTTTGTTGATGACATTTTGAATCAGAATATTTTGTAAAAGAGTCATAATTTAATATTGGTAATTCTTAAAGTTTGTCGAGTAATATTCTATAATATCTTTTGCAATAAGTTGAAATTGATTTCAAAAGCCAAAACAATACACTACATGTTTCCACACCTAAAGTAACTGAGTTTAACTTAATGCAACATAATAATTCACAATATTTAAGCATAAATTTGTCAGAACAGCTTTCTCGCACATTGTTTTCCTCGGTGTATGAGAGCGAAAGGTTTAAATATGTAGGTATGGTATATGAGGCAAAGATATTTGAAAATCAAATAATTTTCCTGTGTGCAGATGACATTTCGAAGACTATTTTGTAAAATTGTAATGGTTGAATTCTGGTTACTCTGATTTTGTCAAATAATTTTCTATAATACCATTTATAATAAGTTGAAATGAATTTTAAATCAAAATATTACAAAAAAAATAACATAACATGTTTTCACACCAAAATTAACTTAATTTAACTTAATTCGACATAATAATTGACAATATTTTAGCATAAATTTGTCAGAACAGCTTTCTCGCACATTGTTTTCTTCGGTGTATGCGAGCGAAAGGTTTAAATATGTTGGTATGGTATTTGAGGCAAAGATATTTGAAAATCCACTAATTTTTGTGTGTGCAGGTGACATTTCGAAGAATATTTTGCAAAATTGTGAGAGCTGAATTCTGGTAACACTGATATTGTCAAATAATTTTTTATAATGCCTTTTCTAATAAGTTGCAATGAACTTTCAGTCAAGATATTAAAAAAAGCTACTGTACATAACATGTTTTCCCACCCAAAATTAACTTAATTTAACTTAATCAGATAATGCAATCATAATAATTGACAATATCTTAGCATAAATTTGTCAGAACAGCTTTTTTGTATTTTACTTCCCTTCGGTGTATGCAAGCGAACGATTTAAATATGTTGTATGGTATTTGAAACAATGAATTTGAAAATTTACTATATATATTAATTTTGTTTATTTACATTTACATGTATGCAAAAGATGATATGATTTAACCTGTCCAAAGGCATAGTCTCAATCAAGGGCATGTTACAGACTTTAATTTTGAGTTACAAGCATTTGAATATAATAGATCAGAATACTATTTCATTAAACATTTCAAAAATGAACTAATTGAAAAAAAAGTTGCTGATAATATGAGGTGAACCAAATAATTCAAATAGTTTGAACTGGCCTTTCAAATTGTAAAATGCTACACAGGCTGACATTATTCAATATTTTATTCAGAAATCTATTCCAAATCTTGAAATTTTCATTTTTAATCTATTGATATGATGTAGGCCTACTGCAGTATTGTAATGTACTGTAGTGTAGTGAGGAAGTTTCCAGCCCGCAGTGTAGGTGGTTCAATTTAAATAGTTCTACAAAATTAAATGAAATCCAAGTCACATTTAAGTCGCCGTTCTACAAATGCTTGTATTTTTTTATAATGTTCATGGGTAATGCTAGTCTTTCTTGTGAGAGTACGTAGCAATGCAAGACGTGCCCGAGTAAGGCATCCCTTCTCCTCGGGGACTCTAGTAAGTCTACGTCAGTAAATCATCGGTAAAAATCGAGATTTATGTTATTTCTCTTTTCACAAATTAATTCATATATCAGAAAAGTTGCAATGAAATAGCCTTGGGTGTGGTCATTCACGAGATAGTATCCCAGAGAACACGGTTCTGTGTACATTTGTCACTTCAATCTGGAGATTCCCGTTGTTATTTTTAGACGTAAACATTCACATAACGAATCTAGCTACAAACAAATACGGTACACAGACTACCCAAATTAAACAATTAGTTAACTTCGAAGACAAAGTATCACTAAATTAAATATCAAATAAACGGGGACTGTTCTCCGTGCATATTTACCGTCGTCTGTTTCATCAAACGTCAACAAACACTTTTACTTACCGTCAGCGTTAGACCTCCGAGGCTTCGGGAATTTGCTTGACATTCTGAACGCTGGGTTGATTTTTCGCATGCATGTTTGTGATCGCGACAAAGTATCTATATCCTGGAGCATTGCCTCTGATGTTGAAAAATAGCAATATATACTGGCAATAACAGTAAAATTCATCTGAACCCAGCTTACCGAGCAGTTCAATCAGGCAGGCGGCTTGCACAACACACTTGGTGACGTCACTGACGTCACATCCGGAATAGACTCGCCTCTGGAATGTGTTCTAGAATGTTCTAGAACATTCCATGACACGTCTAATAAATAAGACCCTTTTTCAAAACCCTATTGTGGCCGTTTTATGACAGTTATCGAAAAACCAAAGATACTGTTTTCTTCAGAATTACTTCTACTTGCTACATTTGGAGGGTCATTTCGTCAGATTTAAGATTAAACTCTCCAGGTCGAGTTATACAGTAACCAACAGTCAAAGTGTCGATTTTGGCCTGTTTGGCCCCAAATATCTCGACAACTAGATTTTTCCCAGATATACCGAATATGTCAGGACGTAGATCACACCGAGTTTTATAAATGTGGAAAGTTTCATTAAAAAATTAAGTAGCGTTTTATTTGCACCCAAAGCGCAGTAATACGCTGCTAAGTAGCCAAAAGTAGCCGTGTCTACATTCCGTTCCGTAAGGAACGATAACTCTGTTATCGCCTCCTTACTGCACTTCATTCCATACAAGTTTGAATAAATTCAAAAATAAATTTAAAATAAACTTTAAAATTTTAAAATAAATTCAAATAATTCTGTGTACATTTAACACTGGCGTTGACTGGTTTGAATTTAAAATTCATAAATATATTTAAAATAAATAAATAAAAAAAAAAAAAAATTCAAAGAAATCTGGATTTAACACTGGCGTTGACTGGTGTGCATTTAACACTGGTGTTGACCGGTGTCCATTTAATACTGGCGTTGACCGGTGTCCATTTAATACTGGCGTTGACCAGTGTCCATTATCATAATACTGGCGTTGACCAGTGTCCGTTTAACACTGGCGTTGACCAGTGTCCATTTAATACTGGCGTTGACCAATGTCCGTTTAACACTGGCGTTGACCAGTGTCCATTTAACATTGGCGTTGACCGGTGTCCATTAAATACTATAGTTATTACAGTGTGCATTTCCATGTTGTGTGACGTCACAGTGAAACAGGGTGTCCCCACCCGCAGTAGGGGTTCGACTCCCGTCGACGGATGTTTTTTAAATAGATTTTTATTGTCTATTTCATTGCTTTGTTTATTCTACATTTCTTGAATATAAAATATAGTAAGAAACGAATAAAATATGTATTTAAATTCATTAATGAAACTCAATGACAGAATTAAACCATAAAATTGAATAAATTTGACTGACAATTAAATCAAATAGCCTTTAACATAGAAAACACTATAAAACCTTTCGTGCTTTGATTCCCACCAGGAGTCGAACCTGGGTCTCCTGCAACACAGTAGCAAGTGTGAAACCCCTTCACTATAGGAATGTGTATAGCACTACTTGATTTCAGACTGATTTTGTTGAATTTCTTAATACGGCATTTCGAAATATTTCCCCTCTGCTTTTACAAGGGCTTGGGACCTTCTAGCATTATGCTAGGCAGCATTACAAATATTTCTATAACTTTCCATTTAATACTGGCGTTGACCGGTGTCCATTTAACATTGGCGTTGACCAGTGTCCATTTAGTACTGGCGTTAACCAGTGTGCATTTTACACTGATGTAGACGTACCAGTGTCAAATGGACACCGGTCAACGCCAGTGTTAAATGGACACTGGTCATCGCCAGTGTTAAATGAACACTGGTCAACGCCAGTGTTAAATGAATACTGGTCAACACCAGTGTTAAATACAATTTCCGCTATCGTCCCTTACTGCACTTAAGCTGGTTCCGGATTTCAAATTTTCAGATTTTCCGAAAATGTGTTAGTGCGTTGGATTCTGGGTGTAAAAAGGCGGGAATTCTTCCCCAGTGCAGTGTAAATGTCTGGCTTACTGTCTTTCGATTATACGTACCCGTGTGCCCTTAGCGGAAACTGTTGCATCACGGACATGATGAACTTAATGTACCATATATGTCAAAACAAGATTAATCCTGTCTTTGGGATGGAGATATTTGTGAAAAATATGTAAAAAAAATGTGCCGAGAATTGTGTCGTTTGTATTTTCTCTGATATTGTAAAATTGTAAGAAATATTGGCAGTGACAGCAAAATACAACCAGCTCACCGAGCGCTACAAGTTCAGTCAGACAAGCAGAACAGACGTAGTAACGTCACTCGTGACGTACGTCCGTACATGTAACAGACTCTCCGAAATGTGTAACCTCGCGGTACATAGTACCTATGTTTAAAACCCTATTGTGACCGTTCTCTGATAGATATAGAAAAACTAAAGATACTGTTTTCTTTGGAATTACATGTACTTGTGATGTGTGGAGTTTCAATAAGATGGCTGTATGCGTTAATTCTCTAGGCCGAGTTGTGCAGAAACCAGCAGTCAAAGTGTCGATTTTGGCGTGTTTGTACTCAAAATATCTCCATAACTAGATTATTCTTAGATATACGGGATATGCCTGGACATACATGTAGATCACACCGAGTCTTATAAGTGTGGAAAGTTTTATCAAAATGTATAGAGTCGCTTTTCAGTTAGCTCCAGAAAGTGGTCTGAACCTTCAATACACTACATTCCACACATTCGTGTGACGTAACACTCGTGACGTAACATCCGCCACCTCTCGATAAAATACGACCCTTTTTCAAAACCCTATTGTGGCCGTTCTATGAAAGATATAGAAAAACTAAAGATACGCTTTTCTTCAGAACTATCTCTTCTTGTTATGTTTGGAGTTTCAGATTTTGGGATTGAAACGCTGATTTTTAAGGACCGGTTAAACAGAAGCTACCGGTCAAAGTGACGATTTTGGCATGTTTGACCCAAAATATCTCATAAATACGAATTTCCACAGGGATACCAAATACATCCAGACCTAGATCGAGCCGAGTTTTACAATGGTTCAAAAGACCATCAAAATTGTATGTGCCATTTTTTTCCGCTCCCAAATCGCTACAATAGCCGGCAAAATAGGCGAATTAGCTCATACTATCATTACGTTCCGTAAGGAACGATAACGAGTTATCGTTCCTCACTACACTTCATTCTTTATGAAACTCAATGACAGAATTAAACCATAAAATTGAATAAATTTGACTGACAATTAAATCAAATAGCCTTTAACATAGAAAACACTATAAAACCTTTCGTGCTTTGATTCCCACCAGGAGTCGAACCTGGGTCTCCTGCAACACAGTAGCAAATGTGAAACCCCTTCACTATAGGAATGTGTATAGCACTACTTGATTTCAGACTGATTTTGTTGAATTTCTTAATACGGCATTTCGAAATATTTCCCCTCTGCTTTTACAAGGGCTTGGGACCTTCTAGCATTATGCTAGGCAGCATTACAAATATTTCTATAACTTTCCATTTAACATTGGCGTTGACCAGTGTTCATTTAGTACTGCCGTTAACCAGTGTGCATTTTACACTGATGTAGACATACCAGTGTCAAATGGACACCGGTCAACGCCAGTGTTGAATGAACACTGGTCAACGCCAGTGTTAAATGAATACTGGTCAACACCAGCGTTAAATACAATTTCCGCTATCGTCCCTTACTGCACTTAAGCTGGTTCCGGATTTCAAATTTTCAGATTTTCCGAAAATGTGTTAGTGCGTTGGATTCTGGGTGTAAAAAGGCGGGAATTCTTCCCCAGTGCAGTGTAAATGTCTGGCTTACTGTCTTTCGATTATACGTACCCGTGTGCCCTTAGCGGAAACTGTTGCATCACGGACACGACAGAAAAATGAACTTAATGTACCATATATGTCAAAACAAGATTAATCCTGTCTTTGGGATGGAGATATTTGTGAAAAATATGTAAAAAAAAAAAAAAAATGTGCCGAGAATTGTGTCGTTTGTATTTTCTCTGATATTAATGGGAAAAATTTAAAAAAATTTGGTTTTTGACCAGCAAAAACAAACCACCACCGGGCCAAAAGCATTTTTTTACCCCAACAACCTAAAAAAAACTTTCCCGGGATACCCCACTTTCCAGCCCTTTTTCCCCAAAATGGTGCCCTGCTTTCAAAAACCAAAAATTTTAAAACCCTGTGCCTTTTTATCAAATGAAATAAAAAAGGGGTTTTTTGGAATTCCCCTTTACTTTATGTGGGGAAAAAACAATAAAGGGCTTTTCCCCGTTAATTTTTTCAAAGGGGTTTGTGCAGAAAAGAAAGTAAAAGTGGTCCAAAATTTTGGCTGTTTGCCCCAAAATCCCCAAAAATTAAAATTTCCCCAAATTAAAAAAAATTTTGAAAAGGGGAAAAAACCAAAAGTTTAAATTTGCGTTTAATTTACCCCCTAATTCTAATTAAATGAACATTACTTCCTTTTCCAATAACCAATTGGCCCCAACAGTTTTTTTAAAAGAAAAGTGGGTTGGCCCCTTTAAAATGCCCCTCCTTAAAATTTTAAAATACAAACCTTTTAAAACCCTTTTGGGCCGTTTTTTTAAAAAAAAAAACTAAAGTACCTTTTCCCAGATTTTTTTTCAAAAAAGGGTTTTGGGGGGTTTGGGGAATTTTTGGGGGGTTTGCTTGGATTTTTGGGCCGGGTTTGGGGGGCCCTTCCCCCCGGGGGGAAAATGCGTTTTTTGGCGGGTTTACCCTTCTTTTTAACCCGGGATTCCCCCCCCCTTTTATGGTCGGGTTTTAAAAGGGGAAAAAACCCCATGGGGATTGATTTCCCTTTTGCCCCCCCCTTTTTTTTGCTACAAATGGAAAAGGGGGAATCCCCAATTTTCCTTTTCGCCCCGAAAAACTAAAAAACTTTTATTCTCCCCCCTTTTTCAACTATTTTCCAAAACTGAGGGGTTGGCCCCTGAAATGCACGGGTTGGGTTTGTTGTGGGGGATAACCGGGGCCCCAAAAATGTTTCAATTTTTTTAAACCCCGGGATGTTGGGAAAAGGCAAAAAACCCATAGTTTTTTGGATCCCCAATCCCCCAAAACCCCATTATATCAATCAAAATTTGGGTTTTTAACTTTTCAACAATTTTGGGACCTTTCGGGGCCGGGTAAGGGAGGTTTTCTTTTGGGTGGGAAAATTGGGGTTTTAACGAGACCAACCGGGCCCCAAGAGGGCCCTTCCCCAACCCCCAAATTTCATCAAAATGGAACAAAAACCAAATTTGAACCCAAGCATGGGTCGTTTTCCCCCCCCGGCCCCATTTTTTTTCAGAAAAATATTTTCAAAAGTGCCGATTCCCCAAGGTCTCAATAAAAAGGGCCCTTTAAACGAAATTTACCCCCGGGGAAAAATTTTCCCTTTTAAACGGGGTTTTTTAAAGGGGGGCCCGGAAAAAAGGGTAACATTCAAACATCTAACTCCCCCAAATATGGGGAAAGGGGGCATTAATCCGAACGGACAAATTTTTGTGCGGTAACCGGGGTTTTTTTAAAATTGGAGTTAGGGCCCCGAAAAGTAAAACACAAAGGGGGAAAACCCGCAAAAAGGGGGAAAGGGGGAAAACCCGTAGCCAAAACTCCTTCACCCCAAGATGTTTTGGTTGGGCCAACTTGAAAGCCCGGGCCCCCAAAGTAAAGTATTGGGGGAAGGTGGCAAGTAAAACCTCAAAGGGGAAAATAACCCAAAACCGGGGGGGGGAAGGGGCCCGGGGATTTTGGGGAAAAAGAAAATTGGGCTCAAATTTTTTTAAACTGCCAAGAGGGAGAGTGGGTTTAAGTAAGGTCCCCAAAAAAATTTTGGCCCCCCAACCCCCCAACTTTAAAACAAAAATGTATGGGCCGGGCGGAATAAAAATCTTTTTTAAAAAAAGGGAAAATTTTCCCCAAATTTGGCTTTTTCCTTTCAAAAATAAGGGGGGAAAAAAAACCCCAATTTCCAAAATTACGGGTTAACTCTTTCCTCCTTGGTAACCTCAGGGAAATTTTTTTTAAAAAGGGGGGAAAGGGGGCCACCCTTTTCAAATTTTGGAAGGAAAAGGGGGAATTTAATTCAATTGGGGGAAAGGAAAAAAACCCAAAAAATTTTTGGGGGGGTTTGGGCCCATGGCCCAAAAATCAAATGGGGGGCAAAGTAAAAGGGGGTTTTTTTTTTTTTCCTTTTTTAAAAAATTTTGTTTTTTGGGGGAAATTTACCCGCAGTTAAAATAAATTCGGGCCCCCCATTTGGGGTAGTTTTTTTCTTTATAAACCCAAATAGGCAGGAAGGCCGGCTAAGGGAACCCAAAAATGGGGCCTTTGAAAAGGAATTTGAATGGTTTCCTCCTTAATTTAAAAATGTTTTTTTGTTGTTTGGGTTGGTTACCCCCCCTGGCGCCAGGCCTTTGGGTGGGGCCCTCCAAAGTGTAAAACCCTTCTTTTAATGCGTCAAACCCCAAGGTTTTAATTGGGGCAAAAAAGTTGGGGAAAAATTTTTGGTTTGGGATTAAAAGGTAAAAATTTCGAAATTTTACCTCATGTTTCCTTTTGAAAATTTTTACCCCAAATGTTTTACCCCGGGGGTTTTGGGGAAACCAAAAAAAAATAATATTTTTTTAAAATTTGGGGAAAAAGAAAAAAATTGGGAAAATTTCTTTTTTTTTAAAGGGTAAATTTCTATAAAAACCTTTTTTTTTTAAAGGTTGAAGGGGGATTTTAATTTTCCAAAAGAAAAAAAAAAACCATTAAAAAACATGTTTCCATCCCCAGAGAAATAGTTTAATTTATGCAACTAAAAATTCACAATTTTTTTAGCAAAAATTTGTAAAGAGCAGATTTCTCGCACAGGTTTTTTTTCCTTTGCGGGGGGGAAGCAAATTTTTAATTTTTATTTTTGGGTAGGGTATTTGACCCAAGAATTTAAAAATTTCCCACAAATTTCCCCTTTGGGGTTTCCAATGACTTTTTGAAAAACTATTTGTAAAATTTTTGATATTTGGAATTCTAGAAACCCTCTGTTTTTTCAGATAATTTTCTAAAAATCCTTTTGTAAAAAGGTTGAAATGATTTTTAAAAAAATCAAAATATTACCAAAAATTACATGCCCTGATTCCACCCCCCAAAAAATTACTTTAACTTAAGGGCAAAATTTATAAAATTAAAACAATATTTTAGCATAAATTTGGCAAAACAGATTTCTTGAACATTTTTCCTGGGTGAGGCGAGCAAAAGGTTTAAAATATTTTGGGTTTTAGGTATTTAAAGGCAAAGAGTTTAAAAATCCAAAAATTTTTTCTGTGTGCAGATGACTTTCAAAAAATTTTTGAAAAATTTGGAAAGGGTTTAAATTCTGGTTACTCTGATTTTGTAAAATAATTTCATAATACCATTTATAATAATTTAAAAAGGGTTTTTTAAATAAAAAATTTACAAAAAAAAAAAAACAAACTTTTTTTTCAAAAAACCAAAAAAAACAAATTTAAATTAATTCGACATAAAAGTGCAATATTTTAGCAAAATTTGTCAGAAAGTTTTCTCCCCATTTTTTTTTTCGGTGTATGGGGAGCAAAAATTTTTTAAAAAATTTTGGGAGGGTATTTGGGGCAAAGATATTTAAAAATTTCCACAAATTTTGTGGTGCAGGTACTTTCGAAAAATTTGAAAAAATTTTTGGGGTAAATTCCCCTTGGAAAACACTGATTTTTGTCAAAAAATTTTTTATAATTTTTTTTCAAATAATTTGAAAGAACTTTAGTAAAAGATATTAAAAAAGCTACTGTACAAACATTTTTTTCCCAAAAAAAAAATTAACAAAAATTTAAACTTAATCGTTAAGGGAATCATAAAAATTGGGCCTTTTTTTTTGGGTTCTATCAATTTGGGCCCCCTGCGTATTGTAGTAAAGGAATTTTCCAGCCCCCGGTAGGGGGTTTAAATTTTAAAAATTTTTTCTCCCAAATTAAAGAAATTTTAAACCCCTTTTTAAATTTGCCCCATTTTTACAAATTGCTTTTTTTAATGATTTTTAAAATTTTTTAAATTTAGTGAAACCGGGGAAACTCTAGAAGTCATTCAGAAAGGCCCCCGGTTTTAAAAAATTAAAATTTTTTTTTAATTTCCCCCTTTCCCCAAACGTTAATTATAATCAGAGAATTGAAAAGAAAGTAGCCTTGTTTGGTGTTCTTTCCCCCCCGAGAAAGTGTCCGAGGAACCGGTTCCGTTGTCCCCATTTGTCAAAAAAATTGGGAATTCACTTTGGGTTATTTTTGGGAGTAAAAAATAAAGAGTCAAAGCTGCCCACAAACAAATAAAACAAAACTATCAAAAAACAATAAATTTAAAATTTCGGAAAAAAAGCGGCCCTTTCACTACAGTAAATATAAAATAAAAAGGAACTATTTTCTTTCCCATATTTCCCCGTCGCCCTGTTTCCATAAAACTTTTAACAAAAAAAGTTTTTTCCCGTAAACGGTTTTGGGCCCTTTACAGGTTTGGGAATTTTGGCTTGCTTTCGGGAACGCCGGGGTTTGTTTTTCGCAGGGCATTTTTTGGGGAAAAAAAGCGACATACAATGATCGTGAAAAGCATCTATTTGGAGCTTTCCCTTTGATATTGAAAAATAGAAATATAAACTGGAAGTGACAATAAATAAAAATGAACCCAGCTAAACAGAAACTTAAATCAACCGGCGCTTTCACAACAAATTTTCGTGACAAGTTCAGGTTGGGCTTTAGGGTTCAAAAAGGCGATGCCCCTGCTTTTAGCAAAATCCCCCGGTCGAGGGGAAAAAAAATGAAATTTCAAAAAAATGGGGGGCATTTTCAAACAAAAGGGTGACCGTCTGAAAAATATCAAAAAACCAAAACAGACGTTTTTTCCCCAGGAAACATTTACTACTTTATGGGGCCATTGTATTTTTTCTGAATTTTTTTTTTCAATTTTGGGGCCCGGTTTTAAAAACAGAAACTTTTTGTAAAAAAGGCCGTTTTGGCGGGTTTGGCCCCAAAAATTCCAAACTTTTTCCCCCAAAAATATACCGAATTTTGGGAAGGAGATCACCCCGAGTTTTACAAGGTGGAAAGTCTCATCAAAAAATTTTTTTACGGCCCCGTTTTTTTTCCCCTCAATCGCGATTTAATACCCGGCCAAAAATTTGGAAGAAGTACCGTGTATCTTTACGTTCCGAAAGGGAAACGTAACTTGTTTTTTCCCCCTTACGCACTTTCATTCCATATAGCAAACCAAAATTATAGCAAACCCCACCCAAACTAAAAAAGAAAAAAATTAAACAAACGGCCGACGGGAACATTCTTATTTTAAATTTAGTAAAAAAAATTTGGGGGACTGTTTCCCTAGGGGGGGAAACCCTAAAGTTTTTTACAAAGAACAAAAGCTAGTGGGGGGGGCGAAAAACTCTGATAAAAATTTTCCCCATCAAAATCGCCCAATACCAAAATTTCAAAAACCTAAAAGAAAATCTTTTGTTTTTGGGCTGGGGGGCCCCCATTTTTTAAAGGTGTCCAAACTTTTTACACTATTTGTCTATTCATGGGGGGGTGTTACCGGGGAACTGACCGGAGGCCCGGGGTTTTTTTAAAAGGGGTAATCCCGTTTTTCCTACTCCCCAAAAACCTTTCACGCCCAAAAATAAACCCTGGTTAAAAATAGAATTTTAAAAAAAAATAAGTAAATTGTCTTTTTGCCGGAAAAATAAAAACCCAAAAAGTTTAATTTGCGTCCCATTTTTACGCATTTTTCCTTAAAATTTAAAAACCAATATCAAATTTGGCCCAATCAGGACCATGAATGTACGACCATTTTGGAAAAACCCTAAAAATTAGGTCCCCAGGGGCCCTTTGTCCCCTGATGTAAAAATGATTCCAATTTTTTAAAATCAAAACAAATTTAAATTTGGGACCAATAGAGACGGGGAAATGGCAGCCCTTTTTGGTTAAAAAAAGGTTTAAAAGTGAGGTTACAAACAAAGGGTGTCCTATAAATAATAAAAATCCCAAAACTTCTTTGAACCCAAATAATTTCAAAAATTATAACTTTTTCAATTTTTTTAAAACAATTTTTTTCCCGAAATTCTCCCACCCAAAAAGCAAACCCAAACCCTGGAAAAAACGAATTTCACCGTGGGGCCGACTCAACGGCCCCCTTTAAAAAGAAAAATAATTTAAAAAAGCTTTTTTAAATAAAAAAAGTGACAGTTTTAAATATCTCTTTTTCCCAAAATTAATCTCAAAGACTTTTTGTTAATAAAAAACCAGTCAAAATTAAAAACCATTTTTAAAAAATATCAATAATATAAACATATTAAATTAAATTTCAAATTTAAAAGGGAAAAATAAAAAGATTTTTTCCACTTATTGGGGTTTAAAGGGCATTTTCCGTTTAAAAACAAATTTGATAATTTAATGTTTCCCCTCACTCGGTGTTTCCTTTGAAACCTGTCGCTCCAGAAATCCCCCGTTGGGGGAAACCCCAAAACCCGCAAGTTTTTTTGGGTAACTTTTTGGGAAAAGCATATACATTGTAGGGCCCAATTTAAATCACTCCACCCCCCTTTTTAAATTCTTTTATACAAATATTTCTTTAAGGTTTTAGGGGGAAAGCTTTCCCAAAATAACGGGAAAAATATTTTGGGCATTTTCTAAAAATTTTTCACTATTTTTTTTTTCCCGTTAGTTGATTTTTAATTTAAAATATTTTTTTGGGTATTTTTTGGAAAGTCCCTTTGTTCTTTCCATAAAACCACCCCCCTTTAAATTTTTTGGTATGTTCATTCGTTAATTTGTTATAATTCAACTAATTTTTTTTTTTTTTTCTTTTTTTTTTGGGTTATCAAAGAACAGTAAAAAAGAAATCCAACCCTTTCTATGAAAACCCCCTTTTCCTTCTTTTTTGGGTTAGGGTAAAATTACTAGGGTCTAGACAAAAAAGTTCGGGAAAAAAAATATGGAAATTTAGTTTTTTTTTTCTTGTTTTAGAAATTTTTTGGAACCATGCTTGAATTTCAAAGAAGTTTTCTTATACTTCCCCCCCCCTTCTGATCTGGGGATAATTAAAAAGGGGCCATTTTGGGGGTTCGTGCTTTTTGAAATATCACATTTTTCTTTTTTTTTTATTTTTAAATTTTTACATTCCCTTTATTTATATTAATTAATTGATTTTTTTGTATTTACCCCGAGGAATTAAAACCAAATTCCCAAAAATAGTTTGTGTTTTTTAACCCAAAAGTGCTTAAAATTACAGGGTTTGGGGAATGTTGGGATTGTATATATATATACATGCATATTTTTTTTTTAATTTACTACATTATCATATCAAAAAAATAGAATTTAAAAATATTTATCGGGGATCCAAGTTTTAAAGGATATCTGAAAGCATTGTGGTATACGGGGGTGAGTAAAAAAAAATTTTATGTTTTGAAGTTGAGGATTAGAAGAACATTTTTCCCGCCCTACCCATGGGTGGGAATAATAAACTTTGAATTGTACCAACCCCACGTCCCTCATTATTAGCAAGTTTTTGTGTCTCTTGGACATCTTCAACATAAAAATGGCCAAAAGAAAGGGTTCATGGGAAATGGTTAATGTCTTTTTTGGACAATTACTTTTAAACTAATTGTTGGGGCTAATTTTTAAACCAAAATTTGCATTTTCCCTAACGGTTGGTGAACTGAATTTTTTCCCGTAGAACCTCTATTTCAAAAGTAAAAAGGGTGATATCAATTTCATCTCCAAGATTTTTTCAAAATTTCCAAAATCAATAAGAAAAAGGTTACCCCAAACATTTTTTATCCCTCTGTTTGATTTTTCAAATATTTTGAAATAATTAAAGGCGGGTTTAAAAGAGATATGGAGTTTAAAGTCCAGAGTTTTAAAGTTTCAAAAAAAATAAAAACTCTATGCTTTTAAATTTTAAAAAAAGTCTATACTTTTAACCACTTTTGGGCTATATCCCATCACGGGTAACACGTGAAAATCAGCCCTTTCGTAAACCAATTAAACTTTCTCCCTGTATACAAATTTAAATGAACGGAATTTCCAAAAAGGGGGTTTCATTTTTTAAACCCCGTGTTAAAACCCTGTTACACCGGGGACAAACGTTGGGATTCCATCCCAAAATCAGTAATTTATTTAAAAATTAATTAATTTTAGCGTAAAAATATATATTTTTAATCGTTTTTTAAAGGAAAATATAAGAAAAATCGTTTTCTCATGTTTTAAAGGGCCGAGAAGGCCGTGTATGGTTTCCCTTGTACAATTGGGGGGAAATGTCCAGCGTTTTTTGAGTGGGAAAGGGGGATACGAAATTTTGGGAAGTTCGGCGGGAAAATTTTCGTTACTTTAAATTTGTAAAATTAAAAATTTTCCAACGGGGGGAAACTCCCTTTGTCATTTCTGCCGAAAAAAGTTTTTCGCCCATCTTGTTTGATCTTTAAAAGGCAAAGCCCCCTTAAGTTGCATTTTTTTAATTATTAATGTTGGGTGGCCAACCGTCCTTTTCGGGATGTTTTCCAACCCCCGTCCAACCGGGTTTTCCCCGTTTGGTTTACATGACCGGGGCGAAAGGGGCCCCATTTAAAAATAGGTTTGATAAAAAGGGCAGAGCACCCCCTAACTTTTTTTGCCGTTTTAAAAACCCAAAAAAAGATTTCAACTTGGGTTTCCCCTTTGTACTTAGGAAACCCGGGAAAAATCAGTACATTCTTATTTTTTTATTTACGAACCCTTTAAAATACGGGCCCCCTTTTAAACTGGTGATAATTGACGAAGTGCCATTTAATTTAAAAATGTTTTTTAAAAATTTTTTTAGATGTTTGTCAAATTTTCTTTTAAAAATTTAAACCCCCTGTTCTTGTTCCCGGACAAATACCTTTACACTTTTTATCTGTTTCATGAGTTTGATTTTGGGGAGTGTGGTTTCTCTAGGAGAACTATAAAAATCCCCCCAAGGTTTTAAAGTTCATGGCTTCAAATTGGTGTTTTAGTTTTTTTTAATAACCCAAAAACGGCATAAAGAAAAAAAACAATTGAAAAGAATATGCAATGGATCGTTTTAATTCAAAATTTATTATTAACATATGATTTTGAAGACAAAAAGGGTATAGTTAGAAGTTCCTGTTTTTAATTTCAAGGGTTTGGGAGATTAAAAATGTGGTTTAAAAAACCAAAGGGTCCTCGTCCGTTGCCCGACAGGGCCCCCCCAAGTAACCATCACGAAAAGCATCGACAAAATGAAAATTTAAGTCGCCCCCGCCAACGTGGGGGTTTTTTTGGTTTAAACCTCTTCCCCACCCCCAATAAATAAGGTTTTTTTACCATATCCCAAACCCAAATTTAAATATAGGAAAAATGTACCCCTAGTCGTTACGTGCCGTTTCGTAGGGCGCAAGTTTACTTATAAAAAAATAAAAAATACTTAACAATTTGGAAAAACAAGGAAAAAAGAAATGGGGGAAAAACCCAAAATTAATTAAATGGTAAATGTAGTGTTTTCTGCAGGACTTGGGGGAGAATATTTAATCAAGACGTAAATTTTCCAAGGGGGTTTTTTTTGTTTGGAACCCTTTGGGGGACCAAAGCAAGGGTTTTGAACTTCAGGGGCTTTTTCCCGCCAATTTCCAAAACCCTTGCAAAATTTTTTTTGAATTTTTGTGTTATAAACTTGTCAAAAAGGATTTGATGGTGGGGCACGAAAAACAGTGGGTTAAAGAGGAAAAAAATTAAAAATTTTGGAAAATTGGGGAAAAAATCAGAAAAAAAATTTTTTACATATTTATGAGGGGGGGCCCCCGTTTTGGGGCTTTTATAAAACCGGAAAAAAAGAAAAAGGGAAAAAGGTTTTCCCCGGGGGGGAAAAAAACGGGGTTAGGACACAACGCGTGTAAACCATTCACCGAGAAAAGGTTGACCGGTGAACCCCCTGTTTTAGTTTGCTGTAATTTTTTGTTTTCTAAATATTCGGGGAAGATATTTTGTCCCCCAAAAATTTCGATTTAACTATTCTTAAGAATTTCGAGGGGAATTCGACGCCCTGGTATTCTTTTGAAGGGGGGATTTCAAGAATTAAAAAATTTGTTAAAGGTTTACGGAACCAAAATTCACTCGGCCCCGGGGCAACCAGGGCAATTTTTATTGATATTTTGTGGCCAAAATCTTTTAATAAATAGGGTTTAATGCAAAAAGGGCCCCTACACTGTTATCAGGGGAAAAATATGATAAAATCCCTTGGGTGAATTATTTAAAGAAAAATTTCTTTTTTTTTGAAAAATTTTTTTGGGAATTTTTATCCCGGGTGTATTTGGGGTAAGGGGGGTTTTTTTGTGTGTTTCGTAAATAAAAAGGGCACAAGAATCCAACCCTTGCTTTCTTTAAAAAAGACCGGGTAAATTAAAAGCTTGGGAATAAACCCCTTTTTTTACATAGTTTTCCCCGGGAAAAAAATGTTATAATTTCTAGAGAGATAACCCCCTTTTTAAAGATCTAAATCATAGTGTATATAAAAAAATAAGATTCGCTACAACTGTTAAACCTACAAAGTTTTTTTTTTGGGGTTTATTTTGGAATATAAAATAACAACTAACGATGGGAAATTTTTAAAAAAAAATCTATTGTTTTAGGGTTTTTGATGCGAAACTTTTAAGATGTAGGCGGAATGAAGAAAACCCATTTTTGGCTACTTTGTGTTAACCTATGTCACTGGATAGGAAAATGAATCAAAACCGGGATGATTTAAAACAGGCAAAAGGAAAACCCCTTTAAATTAAATTTGAAAAAAAATAAAACTGAGGGGGCATTTTTCGTCGGGACGGAAACAGGAAATTTAATTTTTGAAACGATTTAAAATGCTTGATTAAAATTTGGGAACGAATTTTTCCCAAAAAATGGTGAGACCCCAAAGACAAAAAAATGATCCCTTTGGCTAATATTGGGGAAAAGGAAAAGTCGGATGAAAATTTAAAAAAAGGAAAAGACTTCAGAAATGATAAAAGCGAACGTTTTTTAAAAAAAGTTTCCCTACTTTTTAAAAAATTGGGATGTAGGGCAGATAAAAACCCTTAAAAAAAAATTTAAAATTTTTAAAAAAACACAAAAAAAAAATTGATTTTTTTCCCCAAAAAAACGCTGTGTTATTCCTTCCCCTTCCCGGCCCTTTTAATAATTTTCCCCAAATGTTGGTATACCCAAAAGCTATTTGTTTTAACTAGGGGGTAAAGACCTTACCGATCTTTTTTTTTGGTCAAGAAAATTTAATTCGAAAATTGGACCCCCCAAATTTTCAATAGTTTACTTTATTTAATAAATAATTAAAAAAAAAAAACCCACCACAGGGTCGGGGGTTGCCTCTTTTAAAACCTTTAAAAAACCCTTTTGAGATATTATCTTTACTAAGTTCCTCTAGATTTCCAAACGATAAACTTTGGTTGGGGGGAAACATTAAAAACCAAAAACTTTATTGGGGATATCATCAAAGATGAAATTTAAACCCCCCTAATAAAAAAAAAAGCACCCCGGCCCCAATTTGGGAAACAAACAGTTTTAGATATTTTTTACCAAAACCCTTTTTCAAACAAAGGAAAGGAAAAATTAACCCCCTGAAAAACAACCAAAATTAATCAAAAACGTTTAAAACGTAAATGTGGGAATTGCAGATACAGTTTAAAGTATTTTATAAGACATGCAAACCCTGGGGACCAATGGGATAAAATTAAAATTCTAGCGTTAAAATTTTAAAAAAAACTTATCAATGATAATAATTTTTATACATGTGCCGTGAGATTTCCCCCAAAATAGGCCTTAAAAAAATATGTCCTGTTAGTTCTAAAACCCTTATCATTCGTACGGGTTTATTTATTTCCCGATAACATGCAGACATCTTCCCCCGACGTTTATCAAAATGGCGTAAAAAAATCAAGCCATTTTGAACCCTTATTTTTTATGCTAATCATGTAACCCCAGATAAAGTTTTAGGCAAAGAGATACGGTTACCAAATGTAAAATTTTAAAAAAAAAAAAAAAATCTAATAAAAGGTTTTGAACCCGAAATGCGTTTCATCGGATGGAATGACTTAAAATTTCAGTTTCCCCGATAAACAAACCCCCCTTTTAAAAGGGACAGCATTTTGCTCCGCCCACCCTTATTTTGGACCCAAATGTTTTTTTTAGATTAAAATTTCTTTGGGGATGCTTTTAGAATTTGGGGAAACAAGTTCACCCCCCCAAAAAAGGTTTGGGGTTTATCAGATTTCATTTAGAACTTTATATTTAATTTTATAAATGATATTGCAAAATCGCATTTTCCCAAAAGGGCGGTTTTCTGGTATTTTCTTTTTAGCCATTTTCATTTTTTCAAACATTAATATTATTGTTTTAAAGTTTTCCGTAAAATAATAATTAAATTAAACCCCGAAATTTTTGATTGAAAAACATGAATTTTTGTTTACAAAAGTTATGTTTTTAGTCCGTGGATTCAAAAATTGTTCTAAAAACCCACAGATGAAAACTAAAATTATGTTAAAATACAGATTTAAAAACCCCCCAAATATTTCTGGGCGGATCTTACCCCTTTGCCCCGGGGGGGATTCTTTGGAAAGGCCTTTTGATGGGTTTACGCGGGCGTCTCTTTCCGAAAAAAAGTTTGGGGCCCCCCTTTTACGGATAATTGGGAAACAAGGGCCTTTTTAAAGGGCAAAAGCTAAGGGCTGTTTTTTGAGTAAAACCCTTAAAATTATTAATATTGATTTGGCCCCTTTTTTTTTTTTTCCCCCCCAACAACCCCCTAAAAACCCCCCTTGAAAGCTGTAGTATGGCAACTTTTTTTTTTAAAAGGGATCATAAAATTTTCCCCCACAGAGATTTTTTTTTGATACGGGTTTGCCCAATTTTAAAAATAAAGCCGAACATTTTAGCTAAAAAATATATATAGCAAAAACTTTCCTTTAATTTCTTTTTGTAATAAACCCCCTTTAAACAAATCTCAAGCCAGGAAAAAAAAAAAAATTTACTAATCGCCCTTTTTCCCAAAAACCCCCTTTAAAAAAGATTTAAAATTGGGTGCGTAAAAGAGAAAGATAAATTTGGGAGATTGGGGGAATTTTTTGTTTAAAAGGGGAACACTTGACTAAAAATTTTAAAAAAAACAAAATTTAAACTTTTAAATTTATTTGAAAAAAATTTCTTATTTTTTAAAGCAACTCACGGGGTCCCCTTTTCTTGAGAAAATGGGAAAGGAAAATTAAAAATTTATCCCGAGTGCTAGGTGTAATAAACCCTGGCCCAAAAAAAAACGGGTTAAAAAAATTTAAATTGTCTCTAAATAATACCCGGGTTTTTTTTTAGATTTTTTTACTTTAAGATGATTTTGGGTCTCACCTTATGTTTTTAGGTAATTTTTTTGAAAAGTTCTTCGACCATACATATAAAAACCCCCTTTTCCCCCCCATTTTTTTTGGTACCTTTTATTTTTATCGAAGAAAGTTAAATTAAAGGCAAAATAGATTTAATAATTTGTAGGTTTTTAATTTCGGAAAGTTTTGAAAATTTTATTTTTTTTTTGAAAAACTAATTGAAAAGCAAACCCAGGCTTTTTTTGTATACAAACCCCCCCACCTTTTTTAAAATTTTGGGATGTCCCTAATTAGAGGTTCAAATTTAAGTTCTATCAAAATAAAATGGATTTTTTTTTTTTTTTTAAATTTTTTTTTAACTTGTTTTGAAAAAATTTGTTAAGTAAAACATCTAATACCCTTGTGATTTTTTTTATTTTGCATTAAAGGGAAAAGCATTTAAAAACCCTTTTATTTTTTTTTACCTTTAAATTTTTCCCCTTTTTTTGAATTGAAACCTCAGATTATTTGCTTTTTTTTATTGCAATTTAAGAAAAACAAAACAAGTTTAAAACAAAAGGTTTGGGTTTATTGTTAACAATGCCCTAATAATGCTTTTTTATGCTTTTCTATTCTATTAAATCTTTACAGATTTGAGACCCGGGTTTTTATGTCTTAACCCATGCTGACTAGAAAAGTTGGGGAATGCGCACTAATGCATCCCTCAAATTTTGAAACGGGGCTTTTTCAGTTTTTGGGCATTTTTAAATTTTTAAGGATTGTTTGGGATTTAAGTTTTCCCTAATCCATTACCTTAAATGTTTTTGATACTTTAAACCTGTAGAAGCCTACGTTTTGGGTTGGTTTTTATTTGTTTAAAGAAACCCAAATATAGCTGAGGTTCCCAATTTGGAAAATATTGCATAAAATTTTTTAATTTTGGGTTTTATATGTTTTTTTAGGAGATGATATGTCAAAACCCGCAGAAAAATTTTCTGGAAGCGTAGTGTTACTGCCACCTTATTTGGGGAATTAAGCCGATCCCCACCCTCAAAAGTTGGACGTGGGGGTCAAAAGGGGAAAGGTTTTGGATAACAAGGGGGCCCGCCCCTCTTTTCCCAAATCAATCCATGTCTTTAAAAACCTTTTTTAAAAACTTGCTTGGTTTTTGCCCCGGAAAAAACCCCGGAAAAAAAAGGAAAAAAGAAGGCCCATAAGGCCGTATCGCCCCACCTGGGGTTTGGGTTTTACCAAAAAACAAAAAGGGTTCATTGGTGTTAATTCGTTTTGGTTTTTCAAATCAAAAAATTCCCCCATTTAAAGATAAAAGGGGGTTTTTAAAAAAGGAAATTAACCCCCTATTTCCCCCAAAATTGGGGCCCCCCCCTTTGGTCTATTGGGGGTTTAAAAGGTCCTCATTTTAAAAAAACCCCCCTTTTTTTTTTGCTTTTCCAAGGGAAAGTTCCTTTTAAATTTGGATTGAAAATTATTCAAACATTATAAATTAATTAGTAAATTTTAAAAAACTTAACCCTCTTTTTCCACTTAAAAGGACCCGGGCCCTCCCCGGCCCACTTGGGTTCCCGAGCCCGCCATTGAACAAATCTGTTTTTCCTCTCCCCAAAGGTGTTTCTGGGGCTTAAATTTAGTTTCAAATCCATTCCCCTTTTTTTTTAAATTTTACCATTTAAAAAGGGAAATTTTCAAAATAAAATTCCCCTTTTGGGCCCCCTTGGGGGTTCCTTTAAAATTTACCAATTTATGGCAAAAAAATTTCCCGGGTTCCCCCCAAAAAAAGTTTCCTGAAAAAATTCCGGTTTTTTTAAAAACCCTTCATAATTTAGGAACCAAAAAGCCCAAATTTAAAAAGGATTTTCTCTAATTTTTCCCCAAATTTTGGGGGCCCCGCCCCAAAATTTGGTCCCTTGGGGGGAGAGTTACCATTTAAAGTAAAAAATTTTTCCCGGGGCCCCAAGGAAAAGGGGTTTCTGAACCCAAATTTGGGGTCAAAATCCTTTATAACCCTTTTATTCAGTAGCGATTTCAAGAAAAAATTTTCCTCCAATTTTTCCGGGGTTAGGGCCCGCCCCTCCTTTTCCCCCTTGGGGGGTTTAGAGTCACCTTTATGCAAAATATGTTCCCCTTCCCCCCCGGAAATTTTTTTGAAACCCAAATTGGGGTTTAAATCCCTTCATAAAAATTTTTTGAAAAAAGTTTGAATTTAAAGGAACTTTCTCAAAATTTCCCCCTTAATACAATGTAGGGCTCCCCGGCCCCCTGGTGGGCAGAAATCAAAAAATTTTAGGGGAAAGTCTGCCCGTTGTTTTCAAGGAAAAAAGTTCCTAACCAATTTTTGGTTGGAAAAACCAAATTTATAAATTTAAAAAAAGTAAACGAAAATTTAAAAAAGGGAATTTGCTTTAATTTCCCCAAAAAGGGAAAAAACCCCCCCCAACCTGCCCCCTTTTGGGGGGCAGAGTCACCCTTTTATGCAAAATGGGTCCCTTTCCCCCCCGGATGTTTCTGATAAAAATTTGGGGTTTAAAAATTTTATTGATAAAAAATTATGATTTAAAAATAGGGGGTTTTTTTAAAAAAAAAAATGTTTACGGGAAAGGAAAGGAAAAAACGACGGACGCCGGACCCGCGCCAAAGGGAACAAGGGTCATGGACCCTTTTTCCCCAAAGGTGAAAAAATAAAAACCCCCGGCTTACGGTCCCCAAAAAACTGGGAAATTACCAAAAAAAGTAAATGAGGCTGCCCTTAAATTTTTTTAAACAAAAGACCCCTACATTTATGAAAATCGAAAATTGTATACAAAAAAAATTCCCAAAGAAAAATCAAATAATTTTTTAATCCCTTTTTTTATTTAATGCATTGGCAAAAATTGGGGGAAAAAAAAAAAAATTTTAAATTTATCACCGTAATGAATAATCAGCCTAAAATTTTTCTTTAACTTTCGAAAAATTTTAAAAAATCGTTATGCTACATCCTTTCATAAAGATACGGGAAAGTAATAGTTTATTAAGATTAAAAACAAAAGATTTCAATTTTCACGATTGACCTTTTTCTTGTACACCCACAAAAAAACCAATTTTTATTTCCATAGTAATTAAATTTTGCCGCGTTGTGACGTATTACGAAACATGTGAAGTTCCCCATGTCGAGTGATGGGCTGAAGTGGTCAATCAAACGTGAAAGCTTAATTTAATCTTATCCCAAATTAATAAAAAAAAATCAGTGAATTTAAACAAAAAACCCCCAAAAATTTTGCATAAAAAACCCGGGATACCTTGGGAATAAAGCAGTCGTCTTCCCTTTGGGGACAAAAAATTGAAACCCCGGTCGGATCCGGCATCTTTTTTTCCCGGGGTATTTGCGCCCATTTTTGATTTTTTTTGGAAAAGGAAATTTTAAACGGGGATGTTTCGAAGAATCGGGGTCAGCGTGAAATGTGCGCTCGGGTTTCCCTATTAGAATGGGCGACCGACCATTACTTTTTCATTTAAAAATTCAAATTATTGAATACTTTAAATTTTTTACAAATAGTTATTTAAGACAATTTTTTTTACTGGAGATGTTTTGTTTTGACTGTTGTTATGAACTTGGGGCTGGGGGGTGCGAGGGTAAAAAATACTGGGAGAAGAAAGAATTCAAACCCTTTGGGGGATGTTAATTAGACAGACCTTGTCCCGGGGGTCTAAACTGACATCTGCCTGAATTTACCCTAATAAACCCAAAAAAAACCCAGTCACGACAGAAAAATCTAGTTGGGTGACACCCCAAAGGAAGGGGCAAAAAGAATGAAGTGTAGTTAGGGAAAAACTCTGGGTTACAAAAGAAAAACAATAAATCTGAGGGAAAGAGACAGGGAAAAGTCCCTCTTGAGTTCAAGGTTCCTGGGTTTTAATTTAAAAAGTTTAAAGTCATATTTTGACCAATAAGAAAACCCTCAGGGGTTTTTTATGGCAAAAAATTCCGGGGGTTGAATTTTCATCTAAAATTTGACCGTTGGAAATTTCCCAATGGTGCTTGGCAAGAATCCCGTGTGGTTGAACGAATTCCCCTATTTTAAAAAAATGGGCCATTTTGCCCCTCCCCAAATCCATTTCTAAAATTTTTGACAAAAAACAAAGCCTGAATGAAATGAAAAACCCGGGAATGGAATTTTACAGTCCCCCAATACCAAAATTAAAAACCATAAAACCGATGGTAACGAAATCAAAAAATATCAAAATTTTTTTCCAGTCAAGGCCAAAAAAGTCTGGGGGCGGCCCCTTTTTTGGCCGGGCCGATCGGGAAAAAAAAAGATCAGTTGCAAAACCCCCCTGACATTGGAAAAAATTTGTGACAATTTTTTTTTTAAATTGGGCACTAAAGATTATTGGTTACTTAAACCTGGGACCCCCCGAAAAACCCGTATTTTTTTCCTTTAGCAAAATTTCCTTCACATGCCTTTTTTCTAAATTAAAATTTTCACTTTCACTTAAATTTTTTTCCCCGGGGACTTTAAAACTCTCAAATACGTTTTAAAAGGTTAATTTCTGGCGCGAAGAAAAAATTTAAAGGGTTTTAGGGTTACCACTGTAATAATTTTCATAATTCTTCAGTTTTCTGGGAAAAATGACCCCTTAATTATTTTGGGCACATCAAAAATTTGGGTTTATTCAAGCAAGTTAAAGGGGCTCTCGGGGCGTTTTTTGTTCAGTTTAGGTAGTCCCCCCCTATAAGGAGACCCAAAACCTCCAAAAAGATCCTGATTGCAATATTTTCCCCGTGGTGTAAAAAAATCAACCCTAAGTTATCTTAGTAACAGATGGTTTTAAATCGCGGTATTCTAAACGATAAAAAATTCCATCGATCAAAAAATAAAAAAAAATGTCTGCAATCAGTATGATGTCAAATCAAGGGGTTTTTGGACCACGAACCAAATCAAAAATAGATTGTGGTTTTTTTCCCCTTTTTGGGAAAAAGATTTATTGGAAGGTTTAATGCCCTTTCCCGGGGCCCACATTGGATTTTAATCGACGGTGACGTAACATCCCACCCCCCATAAAGTACGACCCTTTTTCCCCAAAACCCCATTGTGGCCCTTTTATGAAAGATATAGGGAAAAATAAAGATACGCTTTTCTTAGAAAATACCCCCTTCTTGTTTTGTTTTGAGCTTGATTTCCCGGATTGAAAAAAGCTGATTTTTAAAGGCCGGTTTTTTAAAAGAAGGTTTTCCCGGGCAAAGTGCGTTTTTTGGGGGGCTTTTACCCAAAATATCCCCAATAGGTTTTTTAAAAGGAACCAAAAACCCAAACCCTAGGGTCGAGCCCGAGTTTTTCAATAGTTCAAAAGCCCCCCCCCAAAATTGTAATGTGCCCCGTTTTAAACCCTCCCAAAAAGCCATTATACCCGGCCCAAAATTTTGTAAATTTTCCCGTACCTTCATTTTTGTTTCCCCTAAGGAACGGGTAAAATTATCGCCCCCAGTACACTCCCCTTCTTTACCCAAATTTTAAAAATTCAAAAATTAAAATTTTAAATAAAATTTTAAAAAAAATTTTTTTTTTTAAAAAAATTCAAATAAATCTTTCCCTTTAAAAATGAAAAATTGACCCGGAAAACATTTTTAAAAAATTTAAAAACATTTTAAAAAAAAAAAAAAAAAAGTAAAACGATTCAAAAAAATCTGAAATTTTAAAAAGGGGGTTTAATGGTTTTGGGGGAACACTGGGGGTTGCCGGATACATTAACATACGGGTTTTTCCCCCGGGATAATTAAAAACTAGCGTTGGGAAACCCGAATTAAAATTTTTACTGGGAAACAAAAACAAGCTATTTGAAATCTTTTATTGATCGTAATATTTAGTATAGTTTCCTGTTTTAAACCCAGGTATCGCCCCTTCCCGGGAAAATAACAACCCCGGCCCGATTTTTCTAATCAATGTCTAGACTATAAAACGTTTTAGGGTGTGAAACCCGGGGTGCCTTTATAAACATGTCCGGTTTTTCCTTTTTCTTGGAAAGGGAAATGTTTAATTACCCGAAAAAAAATGGGGCCCCCCCTTTTTTG
>NW_022983072.1:0-21483 GCF_902652985.1 Pecten maximus
TATGTGTAGTAATGCATGATAAAAAGACGTTCAAATTAACTCAAGGGTTTGAAAATGCAGTATGTTAGATAAATAAGGATAAACAGATAAACGGGGGATGTTGTGTGTGTATTAATGGAGGATAAAAAGTGGATATCGCTGTACCATAAATGAAGAGCAGCAGGAGGATATGTAATTGATTTAATTGAAGTTAAGAAAGTCTGTACCATCTAGTTTGGCAATTGTGTATACGTTTAAGACAAGTTCCCTGGATAAAGACAATATATAGACATGTATTGTGTGGTAGAAAAGTGAACTAAAAAGTAACGGGCATTGCCTGTAGAAATTCGGGTCTGAATTAGAATGGTTAGTAGCTAATACATTAACTTCTTTTTTTTTTCTTCGTCAGTTTTTTTTTTATTATTATTATTATTATTTTGCCCTCTACCAGTGGATTTTTTATTACTAATTTTAATTTTACTTAAATCTTAATGTTAATTTTACACTTTATCTTTTAAATTACGGAAATATATGGTGTTGAATCAAACGATAGTTTCTGTACGATTCTTTTTCGTTTT
Source organism: Pecten maximus (assembly GCF_902652985.1). NCBI lineage: Eukaryota > Metazoa > Mollusca > Bivalvia > Pectinida > Pectinidae > Pecten > Pecten maximus. The sequence continues at coordinate 558 of NW_022983072.1, forward strand.
CCTAACAGTGGTACTTGTAGTAACAAAATCACTGTCAAATCCATTCATTCAAGCAACTCTCTTGTATCAGATCAATGTTTTGTATTAGGACATTAAATAAATGTCTAAAACATTCTTCTTACCGATGTTGCTAACATTGAATGATATTGGTGATATACATGTAAATGTGTCTCGATATATACATTCTTACCATCAATTTATTTAAATACACAATTTGAAGTCGCTGATCAACTATAATTTCAGCTTGACATAACAGGAATTTTAAAGGCAAATTGTATACTTCGTAAAAATTCCAAATATTCAAGGTATTTTGTTCTATTAATTTATAATGAATGAATTATCTATATATGGTTAACAAATATTGTTCAAATGGTCTTTTCTAAGGTCTGAACTTCATTGTAATGTTTTAATCAAATATGGTTGATGATATTGTATAGTTAATACGAATTGTTATTGATAACTACAAAAAAAAAACATATATATAAATACATCGATCGATTAGAGAGTAACCGTAATTGCTTCAGTGAACTCTTTATTGTTTAGATGAGCATGGTTTGCCGATCAACTAAAAAAAGTCATTACTTTCACTCTACATCAAAATGGAAGTTGACAAACATTTCCCCTAAGATTTCAAAAATGTGGCATTGATTCTGAGGATTGTTACGATAGAATACTTTCTTAGCATGCGTTCTTACATTTTTCGCATTATAAATAGTTGATATGATGAAATGTGGAGAAATGTTGCAGTGAATTGCAAGACTTGCTACTTTTTTTCAGTGTTGCTAGTTTAAAAAAAAGTGACATGAAATGAAAGAATGACTTGCTTCTCTCCTTTTCTTACATAATTAATTGTAAAGTTCAACGTGATCACAAGGAGGAAGTCATGATGATGATATATGATGATGATGATGATGATGATGATGATATATGATGCATGCTGATGATGGTATATGCTGATAATGATGCGTGATGATATGATGCATGATGGTGATATTATATTATGACGATGCATGTTTAATTATAACGATGATGATGATGATGATGATGATGATCATAAGTAGGGTATTTTCTGAGTAGTAAAAGGGCGAGTGTGCTTATGTGTAGTAAAGAACGTTTATTAAGATAGTATGTTTTCTGTGTACTGAAGACGGGAGTTTTCTGTATTGTAAAGGAGGATTAAAAGGAATGTGTTTCCAGGTAGTTAAAGATGAATAAAATAAGGTGTTCTTTTAGTAGTTAAGGATGACTAAAATGAGGTTGTTTTCTGTGTAGTTAAGGAAGATCTAAACAATGGTAGTTCTATGTAGTTGATATTCATTAAAATTATGGTGTTTTCTTTTAAGTTTAAGATATTTTCAAGGAAGGTGTTTTCTGTGAAGTAATAGACGATTGACAAGGATTATGTTTTCTGTGTAGTAAGGTTGTTTGAAGTGTTCATTTTAATTCATAACCAACTGTTTCAGACAAATTCTGCATCACTACGCACTTTGACCCCTGTTTTAAAGTGTCCCTCGCTTGTATGTAAGTATCGCATTACTCATTTAAGGACATTTTATCCACTGGTTTGGTGTAGCAAAATATGTCTGTTGTAATCTTAAGATATGATGATTAGTATGATTTTCCATGGAAATGATTCCGACCGGGCATCAGCTGTTCAATGAATGCAGATAACAGCTTCAAATGATGGCTGGCCAACTTTCCTAGAATTCCCTTACTATTACCAAATGAGACACGACTAAAACGCAAAATCAATCAGTAGATAGCGCTGGAAGAAAAAAAAAAGAAAAAAATATCCCCTTTGTTGTTCTCCTCCAGCTTTATCTACTTAACTACTTATCGGACGCAATTTAAATCAACGTTTTTTTATGGAAAGTTACCCATCAGGCTACATATCTATTTTCTTACTTCATAACATACTTGCCAATCAGTGGCTGCCAGACATTGTAATCTTGGCTCAACTTTCTGTACACAGGCAATGTTTCAAAAATCTTTTTTTTCAATTGGTTGGTTGTTCCCTTTTGGATGATACCATTATACAGATTTAAGGTTGTGCTGTTTACTTATGTAACATGTGATGCATGTTGTTTATGATACCGTTTCAAATCAGTAATGTTGGGTCGAATACAATGTAAGGTATAGTTTGACGATACCATTAAAGGGCATCGGTACTCGGCCGTGTACAATATAATGTATCTTTTAATGATACTTGCTAAAATCATACTGGTAAACATGTACTGGAAGTTTTGAATCATTATATGCAATAATGAACCTCTGAGATAAGACAGAAAACAGGTAACAACATGCTTTCAAAAATTAATTTTAGTTGAGAGATATGCACTGGGGCAGGATTATTATAACATACATGTTTCATCTGGCCCTAACACCAAACATAAAACCTTTTAATATACAGATGTCTTGTATGAGACATATTGTGATCAGTGCATCCCGATATTTAATGTCTAGTGATAGGACAAGAAGAAACTGATGAAGGAGTGATGATTTTTTTGGATAACTATAATATTTTTTAAGATTGCTTGATGTTCAGCCTGAGTAAAAAAATGTGCGAATTTATAAACTTTTCAAAAGTGTAGTTTTAAGAAATGCTGTGAATCATTCTACATTCTTAATATTTGAACACGGATAAAATACCAGTATTTTAATTTTTTATTTCAAATAAGACATTGAAAACATAACTTTGATGTGAAACGCGCAATACATAGTTTAGATTGTATTTCAGGCACTGTGCCATTAATTGCAATGATAAGGTCAGGATCAGCCTTAATTTTACTTGCAAGTCTGCTTTAAAATCAAATAATTGATTTGGGATGATTCTACTTAATATAATAACTACAAGGGTAAACTAAAAGATGCATCTTGATTATAAATGTGATTTCAATTGTGATGTTCATTATTTTACAGCTTTTGCAGATCAACTATTGATCATAGTCACTTGCTTTGCTATCAATATTTTTTATCTTTTTTTTTCGAAAACTGTATTATTTAGAATATGTGTTTTATGTGAAATTTTGAAGTTAGATTGATACAACTTCAGGTACAACACATTTAGAATTTGTATTGATATGGACAGTTTTGGTGTGACCAATACTGGAATATATATGCTACCCTCTGCCACCGAATTGTGTCATCTTATATCTACCATCTCACAATTTTCTGTAACGTTGACTAAATTAAAAAAACTTATATCTGCGTTAGAATGTGTTAAGATTAAACCAAGCTAAATCATACGATTTTGATTTTAAGTAAATAACTATTTAAAGAATATCGTACGAACTCAATGAACGTAAATATATCATTTACAAAATATTATTCCGCTTGCCGATTTCAATAAATATAATTTTGAGATCTTTATTATCCATTACAAACATAAAACCAAAACACAGTTTAGAATGCTGATATTAGTCAACCTGCTTGTCTGCCAAACTGTTTAGTATAACACCAGATGCCAATTCTTATGATCGATTTCCTATCATCTTATGTATGCGAACGAGTGTCTAGTTATGATTAGTATTGCGAAACAAGAACAAATAAAACAAACGGATTGGTTACGAGACCTCAACATTTTCTACATAATGGTAAAAGTCACATTGATAAAACAATGATCAACAGCATCATAATTTGGCATTGTTCATGTTGACTAAAGTTTAGAAAAAAGAAAGGAATTAATATTATTATAATGATATTAATCATTATTGTCCAGAGTAACTTGCCATGAAGGAAACTAAGCACGAGTATAAAATATAGAATAAAGCAGACTAAGTTGAATACAATTTTACGCTTAACATTGCGGCCTCACTTATTATCAGCTCTTGTCGGTAAATCTACTTTATTGTCGGCTCTTTCCGGTCTAGCCGGCAAGTGAGACCGAGGTTTGTGTTCGGATGAAAGCACTTGCACGTGTTCTGAAAAATATCTTTTTTTTTTCATTTCTGGCTGGAATAGTAACGTTTTAAATGCCAAACGTATTGTTTTGCAATTAAACCTGGATATGTCCTTTTTGTTTAAACCATTATACCTTTAATATGAAACAGAGTGTGTTGCAGTGAAAGCAAGGCAGTTAAACATGTAGAAAAAAATACAATAACTACTGTTCTTTCATTTTGGCCAGTAACAATGATAACGACCGCAAATACATATCAATGACATTATATTGTGTTTTTCATTAGAATCTGATATATACTTAAGTTCAAAGTTAGCACTTCATTCACTCCCATCGGCTTAAAACATAACTTAAACTTTAACATAAGAAATAAGTGACTTTTTGTCAAAAATCAAAATTTTGCTTGTCATCGTAACGTCAAATATTCAAAAACAACCATTTTATTATTAAAATTGAAAATGGTATCCTCTCAACTTTTTTAAATATATGAGTTGTTTGCCAAAAATATTTACACAAAAGGATGAAAAATCATAATGAACCAAAATGTCCGATCTTTCCATTGAAAAACTCTTTTGAGTTGAGGGATTAAAAATATTAAAATGTGATCAATGATTGCAACTGACTGCAGAAGAATGACAACCTACATCGTTGTGATACACGGCTTAGCAGGTAATCGCAAAGTGTAGAGAACCAGCGTAACGTGTAGCTGTAGACGATAACGAGATTTATGTGGACCGTAAAGTTAAAGTGGAAAAATTGAAGGGTGCGTAAAGTTATAGTTATAGAGGATAAACGAGGAGTGCAGTCTTTGAAGTTATAGAGGATAAATAGAGGAGTGTAGTCAATGTAGTAATAGAGGTTAAAAGAGGAGTGTGGTCCATGTAGTTATAGAGGATACATAGAGGAGTGTGGTCAGTGTAGTTATAGAGGAGTTGTGGTTCGTGAAGTAATAGAGAATAAATAGAGTAGTGCGGTCCGTGAAATTATAGAGGAAAACTAGAAGGGTGTGGTGCATAAAGATAAAGTCATAGACGATAAAAGAGGAGTGTTGTCTTTTAAGTTATAGAGGATAAATAGAGGATTTTTTTTGTTTTGTTTTTTGTTTTTTGTTTAACGTCCTATTAACAGCCAGGGCAATTTAAGGACGTGCCAGGTTTTGGAGGTGGAGGAAAGCCGGAGTACCCGGAGAAAAACCAACGACCTACGGTCAGTACCTGGCAACTGCCCCACGTTGGTTTCGAACTCGCAACCCAGCGGTGGAGGGCTAGTGTTAAAGTGTCGGGACACCTTAACCACTCGGCCACCGCGGAGTGTGGTCCATGTAGTAATAGAGGTTAAAAGAGGAGTGTGGTACTGTAGTTATGGAGGAGTGTGGTCCATGAAGTTAAAGATGAGTATGGTCCGTAAAGTTTAAGATGAGTGTGGTCCATGTCGTTTTAGAAAAGTTTCGTCCGTGTAGTTATAGAGGATAAATAGAGGAGTGCAGTCCTTGTAGTTATGGAAAAGTGTGGTACGTGTAGCTAAAGATGAGTGTGGCACGTGTAGTTATGGAGGAGTATTGTCCGTGAAGTTATAGATGATAAATAGAGGAGTGTGGTCCGTGTAGTTAAAGATGAGTGTGGTCCACGAAGTTATAGATGATAAATAGCGGAGTGTGGTCCGTTAAGTTATAGAGGAGTAAGAGAAGATAAATGGCGGAGAGTGGTCCGTGGAGTTATAAAGGTGTGTGGTCTGTGAAGTTATGGAGGAGTATAGTCCACGAAGTTATAGATGATAAATAGAGGTGTGTGGTCCGTGTAGTTATGGAGGAGTGAGGCCCATGTAGTTATAGAGGAGTATTGTCCTTGAAGTAAAAGAGGATAAAAAGAAGAGCGTGGTCCGTAAAGTTATAGAGTAGTGTTGTTCGTGAAGTTATAGATGATCAATAGAGGAGTGTGGTCCGTAAAGTTATAGGGGAGTATTATCCTTGAAGTAAGAGAGGATAAATGGCGGAGAGTGGTCCGCGGAGTTATAAAGGTGTGTGGTCTGTTAAGTTATAGAGGAGTGTTGCCGTGAAGTTATAGATGATAAATAGAGGAGTGTGATCCGTGTAGTTATGGAGGAGTGTGGTCCATAAAGATATAAAAGATTGTGGTCTGTGAAATTATAGAGGAAAGTTAAAGGAGTGTGGTCCATGAAGTTATAGAGAAGTGTGGTCTGTGAAGTTATAGAGTGTTGTCCACGAAGTTATAGAGGATAAATAGAGTAGTGTGGTCCGTGAAGTTATAGAGGAATGTGATCCATTAACATATAAAAGATTGTGCTCCGTGAAGTTATAGAGGATAAATAGAGGAGTGTGGTCCGTGAAGTTATAGAGGAATGTGATCCATTAACATATAAAAGATTGTGCTCCGTGAAGTTATAGAGGATAAATAGAGGAGTGTGGTCCGTTAAGTTATAGAGGAGTATTGTCCTTGAAGTAAAAGAGGAAAAATGGCGGAGAGTGGTCCGCGGAGTTATAAAGGTGTGTGGTCTGTTAAGTTATAGAGGAGTGTTGCCGTGAAGTTATAGATGATAAATAGAGGAGTGTGATCCGTGTAGTTATGGAGGAGTGTGGTCCATAAAGATATAAAAGATTGTGGTCTGTGAAATTATAGAGGAAAGTTAAAGGAGTGTGGTCCATGAAGTTATAGAGAAGTGTGGTCTGTGAAGTTATAGAGTGTTGTCCACGAAGTTATAGAGGATAAATAGAGTAGTGTGGTCCGTGAAGTTATAGAGGAATGTGATCCATTAACATATAAAAGATTGTGCTCCGTGAAGTTATAGAGGATAAATAGAGGAGTGTGGTCCGTGAAGTTATAGAGGAATGTGATCCATTAACATATAAAAGATTGTGCTCCGTGAAGTTATAGAGGATAAATAGAGGAGTGTGGTCCGTTAAGTTATAGAGGAGTATTGTCCTTGAAGTAAAAGAGGAAAAATGGCGGAGAGTGGTCCGTGGAGTTATAAAGGTGTGTGGTCCACGAAGTTATAGATGATAAATAGAGGAGTGTGGTCCGTGTAGTTATGGAGGAGTGAGGTCCATGTAGTTATAGAGGAGTATTGCCCGTGAAGTACCAGAGGATAAAAAGAAGTGCGTGGTCCATTTAGTTATAGAGTAGTGTTGTTCGTGAAGTTATAAAGGATAAAGAGAAGAGTGTTGTTCGTGAAGTTATAGAGGATAAAGAGATGAGTGTGGTACTGTAGTTATGGAGGAGTGAGGTCCATGTAGTTATAGAGGAGTATTGCCCGTGAAGTAACAGAGGATAAAAAAGAAGAGCGTGGTCCATTTAGTTATAGAGTAGTGTTGTTCGTGAAGTTATAGAGGATAAATAGAGGAGTGTGGTCAGTGAAGTTATAGAAGAGTGTGAACCATGAAGATATAAAGGATTATGGTCCGTGAAGTTATAGAGGATAAATAGAGGAGTATGGTCCGTGAAGTTATAGAGGATAAATAGAGGAGTGTGGTCCGTGAAGTTTTAGAAGAGTGTGGTGTGTGAGGTTATGGAAAAGTGTGGTCAATGAAATTATAGAGGAGTGAGGTCTGTGAGGAGTCTGATCCGTGAAGCTATAAAGGATAAATAGAAGAGTGTGGTCCATGTAGTTATAAAGGAGATGTGGTGTTGTGTGTGTAGGTATTGATAATAAACAGAAGGGTATGGTCTATGTATGTATAGGGATAAATAGGAAGGTGTGGTCTGTGCAGGTATCGATAATAAACAGAAAGGTATGGTCTGTGTAGTTCTGGAGGATCAACAGGAGGGCGCGGTCTGTTTATGGATGGATACAGAGGAGTGTGTGGTCTATGTATATATGAGGGATAGCAGGAGGGTGTGGTCTGTGTATGTATCGATAATAAACAGGAGGGTGTGGTCTGTGTATGTATCGATAATAAATAGGAGGGTGTGGTCTGTGTATGTATCGATAATAAACAGGAGAATGTGGTCTGTGTATGTATCGATGATAAACAGGAGGGTGTGGTCTGTGTATGTATCGATAATAAACAGGAGGGTGTGGTCTGTGTATGTATCGATAATAAACAGGAGGGTGTGGTCTGTATATGTATCCATAATAAACAGGATGGTGTGGTCTGCGGAGATATCGATATTAAACAGGGGGGTTTGGTCTATGTAAGTATCGATAAGAAACAGGATGGTGTGACACTTGTATGCATTCGGGTGAACAGGGTGTGTGGTCTGAGTAAGAATCGATAACTAACAGAAAGGTGTTGTCTGTGTATGTAAAGATTATAAACAGGAGGGTATTATCTGTATAGGTATCGATAATAAACAAAAGGATGTGGTATATGTAGTTATTTGCAGGCGATCAGAAGAGTGAGTTGTTTATTGCAACGAACAATTATTTAAGGATTAAACTGTCTTTTTAGCATCTATGGTCGATATATATGCCAGAGCTTTGCAAACAAACGTTAACTATTTATATTTATGTCGAAGAGTGACCCTAAAAATATTGATCGCTGAATTTTGATTATTGTATTTGATATAGAATTAGTGTATTGTTATTGATATGAAATCAATAAGCGTACCCCTAAAAAGAGCATTGTGTGAGCAATCACACAAATAAATAAAGGTGACAGTAAAAATTGGTTAGTTTTGAATGAATTATTATATTGATGAATAATTTATAGGAAAAAATAAAGCTAATCCTGTCGTCCTATATCCGGTAGACTTATTATTTTTATTATATGACTTTTTATATCAATCATAACCCCTAAAATCTAGATCAATGTAGATTACTTTATTGTTTAGTTATTTATATCAATAATTAAAGATATCACTAAAAATCAGTTCACTGCAGAATTAATTAACTGTTTAACTATCTATATGAATAGTAAAAGGTGTCAGTCAAAATCAGGAACACTCTCGATTTAATTGTTTTATAGTGTAATTATTTATATAAATAGCTTTAAGTGTCACTAAAATCCAAACACTCTAGATTTAATTTATCTTCTGTTTAACTATCTATATATGGATTGAATAGATTTTTTAAATTTTCATTGCGGCTAGGAATACCAGTAGCTAGATACATATCACGTGGCGCGCGGCATTTATTTAAATAACCTTGATTTTAAAAAAAATGATATCGAGAAAACGAGAAATCTTCGTTTACCGTGTCCTTCCGCTCCGCAGTTTGCAGTAGTTTATTTATTTATTTTTTGCTTGTTATTTAAAACAAAGAGACATGAAATAACATCGAATACAATAATTTGTGCTAAATTAGATTTAATTTATGTAAATAGATTACAAAGAAAACATAATTTACGGAAATGAAACTATTTTTCAAACGTATCGATATTTTTCTGATGTTATGTGTGGAAAATCAGCACGAGAGACAATGTTTTCATACGGTTTCATAGTGTTTTCATGGTCATATGTTTGTTGTTTTCACTTGGTATGTTCATATCAGCAAACAACATTAGGAATGTAAATATATGAATATGAATATGAATAGTTATATGTGTCACGAAAATTAAGATCACTGTCGATTTAATTGTTCTTCTGTTTAATTATATATATGAATAGTTAAATGTGTCACTAAAAATCAATATTAATGTAGGCTTATTGTTTTACTATTTAGGTATTGATATAGATAGTAAAAGGTGTCACTGAAATGTAGGTCACTGTAGATTTCATTTTTTTACTCTGTAACTATTTACATGAATAATTAATGGTGTGAAAAAAATCTAGATCACTGTCGATTTAATTGATCTACTGTTAAACTATTTATATAAATAGATAAATGTGACCCTAGAGATCCAGATCACTGTCAATTTAATGAGTTTATGTTTACCTATTTATATTAACAAAATAGTGACCCTAACATTTAGATCGCTGTACATTTTATTATCATATTTGTAATGTATTATATCAATTGATAAAGGTGACCCTCAATAGAGGGATTGTTTTGTGTAGTGATGGACGATAACAACGAGGGTTTGTTCTGTGTAGTGATGGAGGATAACCACGAGGGTTTGTTCTGTGTAGTGATGGAGGATAACCACGAGGGTTTGTTCTGTGTAGTGATGGAGGATAACCACGAGGGTTTGTTCTGTGTAGTTATGGAGGATAACCACGAGGGTTTGTTCTGTGTAGTGATGGAGGATAACCACGAGGGTTTGTTCTGTGTAGTGATGGAGGATAACCACGAGGGTTTGTTCTGTGTAGTGATGGAGGATAACCACGAGGGTTTGTTCTGTGTAGTGATGGAGGATAACCACGAGGATTTGTTTTGTGTAGTGATGGAGGATAACCACGAGGGTTTGTTTTGTGTAGTGATGGAGGATAACCACGAGGGTTTGTTTTGTGTAGTGATGGAGGATAACCACGAGGGTTTGTTCTGTGTAGTGATGGAGGATAACCACGAGGGTTTGTTCTGTGTAGTGATGGAGGATAACCACGAGGGTTTGTTCTGTGTAGCTCTGAATGATAAAAAGAAGGACTTGGTCTCAGTAGTAATGTATAAATAAAGAGACGGGTGCGAATCTACAGTTATAGAGGATGGATAGTTTGTTCTTTGTTGTTATGGAGGATAGCCACGAGGGTTGATTTTGTGTAGTTATGGAGGATAACCACGAGGGTTTCTTGTATGCAGTTATGGAGGATAACCACGACGGTCGGTTTTGTGTAGTTATGGAGGATAACCACGAGGGTTTGTTTTGTGTAGTTATGGAGGATAACCACGAGGGTTTCTTATTTGTAGTTATGAAGGATAACCACGAGGGTTTGTTCTGTGTAGTGATGGAGGATATCCACGAGGGTTTGTTCTGTGTAGTTATGGAGGAAAACCACGAGGGTTTGTTCTGTGTAGTGATGGAGGATAACCACGAGGGTTTGTTCTGTGTAGTGATGGAGGATAACCACGAGGGTTTGTTCTGTGTAGTGATGGAGGATAACCACGAGGGTTTGTTCTGTGTAGTGATGGAGGATAACCACGAGGGTTTGTTTTGTGTAGTGATGGAGGATAACCACGAGGGTTTGTTTTATGTAGTGATGGAGGATAACCACGCGGGTTTGTTCTGTGTAGTGATGGAGGATAACCACGAGGGTTTGTTCTGTGTAGTTATGGAGGATAACCACGAGGGTTTGTTCTGTGTAGTGATGGAGGATAACCACGAGGGTTTGTTCTGTGTAGTGATGGAGGATAACCACGATGGTTTGTTCTGTGTAGTGATGGAGGATAACCACGAGGGTTTGTTCTGTGTAGTGATGGAGGATAACCACGAGGGTTTGTTCTGTGTAGTGATGGAGGATAACCACGAGGGTTTGTTTTGTGTAGTGATGGAGGATAACCACGAGGGTTTGTTTTGTGTAGTGATGGAGGATAACCACGAGGGTTTGTTCTGTGTAGTGATGGAGGATAACCACGAAGGTTTGTTCTGTTTAGTGATGGAGGATATCCACGAGGGTTTGTTCTGTGTAGTTATGGAGGAAAACCACGAGGGTTTGTTCTGTGTAGTGATGGAGGATAACCACGAGGGTTTGTTCTGTGTAGCTCTGAATGATAAAAAGAAGGACTTGGTCTCAGTAGTTATCCTCCATCACTACACAGAACAAACCCTCGTGGTTATCCTCCATCACTACACAGAACAAAGAGACGGGTGCGAATCTACAGTTATAGAGGATGGATAGTTTGTTCTTTGTTGTTATGGAGGATAGCCACGAGGGTTGATTTTGTGTAGTTATGGAGGATAACCACGAGGGTTTCTTGTATGCAGTTATGGAGGATAACCACGACGGTCGGTTTTGTGTAGTTATGGAGGATAACCACGAGGGTTTGTTTTGTGTAGTTATGGAGGATAACCACGAGGGTTTCTTATATGTAGTTATGAAGGATAACCACGAGGGTTTGTTCTGTGTAGTGATGGAGGATATCCACGAGGGTTTGTTCTGTGTAGTTATGGAGGAAAACCACGAGGGTTTGTTCTGTGTAGTGATGGAGGATAACCACGAGGGTTTGTTCTGTGTAGTGATGGAGGATAACCACGAGGGTTTGTTCTGTGTAGTGATGGAGGATAACCACGAGGGTTTGTTCTGTGTAGTGATGGAGGATAACCACGAGGGTTTGTTTTGTGTAGTGATGGAGGATAACCACGAGGGTTTGTTTTATGTAGTGATGGAGGATAACCACGCGGGTTTGTTCTGTGTAGTGATGGAGGATAACCACGAGGGTTTGTTCTGTGTAGTTATGGAGGATAACCACGAGGGTTTGTTCTGTGTAGTGATGGAGGATAACCACGAGGGTTTGTTCTGTGTAGTGATGGAGGATAACCACGAAGGTTTGTTCTGTGTAGTGATGGAGGATAACCACGAGGGTTTGTTCTGTGTAGTGATGGAGGATAACCACGAGGGTTTGTTCTGTGTAGTGATGGAGGATAACCACGAGGGTTTGTTTTGTGTAGTGATGGAGGATAACCACGAGGGTTTGTTTTGTGTAGTGATGGAGGATAACCACGAGGGTTTGTTCTGTGTAGTGATGGAGGATAACCACGAAGGTTTGTTCTGTTTAGTGATGGAGGATATCCACGAGGGTTTGTTCTGTGTAGTTATGGAGGAAAACCACGAGGGTTTGTTCTGTGTAGTGATGGAGGATAACCACGAGGGTTTGTTCTGTGTAGCTCTGAATGATAAAAAGAAGGACTTGGTCTCAGTAGTTATCCTCCATCACTACACAGAACAAACCCTCGTGGTTATCCTCCATCACTACACAGAACAAAGAGACGGGTGCGAATCTACAGTTATAGAGGATGGATAGTTTGTTCTTTGTTGTTATGGAGGATAGCCACGAGGGTTGATTTTGTGTAGTTATGGAGGATAACCACGAGGGTTTCTTGTATGCAGTTATGGAGGATAACCACGACGGTCGGTTTTGTGTAGTTATGGAGGATAACCACGAGGGTTTGTTTTGTGTAGTTATGGAGGATAACCACGAGGGTTTCTTATATGTAGTTATGAAGGATAACCACGAGGGTTTGTTCTGTGTAGTGATGGAGGATATCCACGAGGGTTTGTTCTGTGTAGTTATGGAGGAAAACCACGAGGGTTTGTTCTGTGTAGTGATGGAGGATAACCACGAGGGTTTGTTCTGTGTAGTGATGGAGGATAACCACGAGGGTTTGTTCTGTGTAGTGATGGAGGATAACCACGAGGGTTTGTTCTGTGTAGTGATGGAGGATAACCACGAGGGTTTGTTTTGTGTAGTGATGGAGGATAACCACGAGGGTTTGTTTTATGTAGTGATGGAGGATAACCACGCGGGTTTGTTCTGTGTAGTGATGGAGGATAACCACGAGGGTTTGTTCTGTGTAGTTATGGAGGATAACCACGAGGGTTTGTTCTGTGTAGTGATGGAGGATAACCACGAGGGTTTGTTCTGTGTAGTGATGGAGGATAACCACGAAGGTTTGTTCTGTGTAGTGATGGAGGATAACCACGAGGGTTTGTTCTGTGTAGTGATGGAGGATAACCACGAGGGTTTGTTCTGTGTAGTGATGGAGGATAACCACGAGGGTTTGTTCTGTGTAGCTCTGAATGATAAAAAGAAAGACTTGGTCTCAGTAGTAATGTATAAATAAAGAGACGGGTGCGAATCTACAGTTATAGAGGATGGATAGTTTGTTCTTTGTTGTTATGGAGGATAGCCGCGAGGGTTGATTTTGTGTAGTTATGGAGGATAACCACGAGGGTTTCTTGTATGCAGTTATGGAGGATAACCACGAGGGTTTGTTTTGTGTAGTTATGGAGGATAACCACGAGGGTTTGTTTTGTGTAGTTATGGAGGATAACCACGAGGGTTTCTTATATGTAGTTATGAAGGATAACCACGAGGGTTTGTTCTGTGTAGTTATGAAGGATAACCACGAGGGTTTGTTTTTTGTAGCTCTGAATGATAACTATAAGGACTTAGTAGTAATGTAGAAATAAAGAGACGGGTCCGAATGTGCAGTTATAGAGGAGGGACACATATATACATCTGTGGTATTTGTAACTATGGAAGATAAACAGGGCGGTAAGGTATTCGTTGATAAGGGAAATGATAAAAAAATGTGTATATAATGGGGAAAAAGAGGAGGATAGCAGGACGGTGTGATATGGTTAGTTAAGGATGATAAACAACAGGACGAACAGGAAAACTGCTGCATTACATTAATTGCATACGCGGGTATTTCTTATCACTGAAGGTAAAATGATGTATATGAACTCATTGCATACGCGGGAGTATTTCAGTAATACGATTATTTCATATTAGTTTTATCACAGCATTTATATGTAAATCGTATATGATCTTCATGTAAACACAGCTTTCTTGAAACAATCAATGATCAATACATGAAAACATCGAAATATTTTAAAGTTGCAATAGACACTTACCCAGGGTTCTTCCATAGTCAGAGTTAAGATATTCTAGTTTAAAACTCCATTATAATCCCGTGTTTAACAACTCTATCACATTTGTTGTCGTCTTGAAACCTACATAGAAGTAAAAAGTAGACATTTTTTATTCAAAATATAGTTTAGTAGTAATCACTTCAAAAAATGAACAAAATAATCATAATATGTTTTTATATTCTGCAAGCGAAATAATGTTCATCACTAGTGTGTTATTTATAGTAATGCACCATAAGCAGACGTTTAAATTCACTGAAGTTTTTGAAAATGCAGTATGTGAGAAAACTGAAAAAGACAGATGAACGGGGGTGTTGTCTGTGTATTAATGAAGGATAACAAGAGGATATCGCTGTACCATAAAATAAAGAGCAGCAGGGGGGGGGGGTGTAGTTGATTTAATTGAAGTTAAGACATTCTATACCATCTAGTTTTGCAATTGTGTATAAGTTAAAAAGTGAACTAAAAAGTAATGAGCATTGCCTGTAGAAATCTGGTTCTGTATTAGAATGGTTAGCTAACAAATTAAATAACTTTCCTTATCTGCGTCAGATCATTGTATTTCTCTTTTGTTTGGATCATTTTGCCCTCAACCCGTGGATTTTTGTATTACTAAACAAGGTAATTGTACACTTCATATTTTAGATTTTGGAAATATGGTGATAAATCAAATAATAATTTCTGTACTATTCCCTTTCATTTACCTGATAATGGTATAGTGGCAAAGTTATTGTCAAATCCATTCCCTCCAACAACTGTTATGTTTTTATCATCTTTTTGTATTTCAACATTAAATGAATGTTTAAAACATTATTCTGTCCGTTATTGCTAACGTTGAAGGAATTCTGCCTCTCTTACTTATCATATTTTGGTGAAATATAAATTTTAATGTTTCTTGGTACAATGTGTGTATATACATTCCAAACGTCAAGTTATTCAAATACATAATTTCAAATTGCTAATCATCTGTAATTTCAGCATAAAATAACAGAATTGGTCAAAGAAAAAAAATATATTCTTTTTACTTACAAATTCTTTACATTCAATATAATTTGTGTTGTTATTTGATAATGAATGTGTTATTTATATATGGTTAATATATATTGTTCAAATGGTCATTTTAAGGGCTGAATTTCATTTTAATGTTTTAATCCAATAGGGTTAATTAGATTATATAGTTAATACGTATGGCTATTGATCACTACAAAAACAAACCCATAAATGAATACATATGATGCATTGATCGACTACAGAATAACCGTAACTGGTTCATTTAACCCTTTACTGTTTAGATGAGTATGCTTTCCCGAAAAAAAAATAAACCGTCATCAGCTTTATATGAAAGTTGAGAAACATTCCTCTTACGATTTCAAAAATATGGCACTGATTTAACGAATGGATTCTGAGGATTGTCGCTATAATCTTTATTGTTTAGATGAGTATGCTTTCCAGATCAATTTAAAAAGTCATGACCTTCACTCTATTTCAAAGTGAAATTTGACAAGCGTGTCCTCTAAGATATAAAAAAAAAATGGCATTGATTCTGAGGATTGTTACTTTAGAATACTTTCTAATTCTGTGCTCTTACATTCTGTCGCATAATAAATTTGATGAAATGTGGAGAAATGTTGCAGTGAATCGCAAACTTGGTTATGTTTTTTTCTGTGTTGCCAGTTTCAAAATAGTAACATGAAATAAAAGAAACAGTGTTTTGCTTCTTTCCTTTTCTTACATTAATAATTGTAAAATTCAACGCGATCACAAGCAGGGAATTCTCTGTGTTCATAAAGAGGAAGATGTTATCTGTTTAGTGAAAGATGATTAAAAGGAGAGTATTTTCTGAGTAGTAAATGGGAGGGATTTAAATGGGTGTTTTTTATGCAGTAGATGGAGTTTTAATGATAGTGTATTTTCTGTGAATCAAAAGGGGGAATAAAATCAGTTTGTTTTGTGTAGGAAAGGACGTTTATTAAGATTGTATGATTTTTGTGTACTGAAGACGGGTGTTTTCTGTATTGTAAAGGAGGATTAAAAGGAATGTGTTTTCTAAGAAGTTAAAGATGAATAAAAGAAGATGTTCTTTTAGTAGTTAAGGATGACTAAAATGAGGATATTTTCTGTGTAGTTAAGGATTATTACAAGAATGGCGGTTCTATTAATTAAAATTATGATTTTTTATGTTAGGATTAAGATATTCATAAGGAAAATGTTTTCTGTGAAGTAGAAGACGATTGACAAGGATTATATTTTCTGTGTAGTAAGGTTGCTTGAAGAATTAATATTGTAATTCGTAATAAACTGTTTCAGACAAATTCTGCATCACTACGCACTTTGACCCCTGTTTTCAAGTGTCCCTCGCTTGCATGTTAGTATCACATTACTCATTTAGGGAAGTTTTATCCACTGATTCGGTTTAGCAATGTATGTCTGTTGTAAAATCAAAATATGATGAGTAGTATAATTTTCCATGAAAATTATTCCGACCGGGCATCAGCTGTTCAATGAAGGCAGATAACAGCTTCAAATGTTGGCTGGCTAACTTTCCTAGAATTCCCTTACTATTACCAAATTAGACACGACTAAACGCAAAATCAATAAGTAGATAGGACTGAAGAAGAAAAACAAAAGGGATATTGAGTTGAATTTCGAAAAGTCGTTAATAATAAGTCATCATGTATTGCACACGTTTAGGCTATATTTATTACTGTATTCATATAACATATAATGTGATTAAATCAGATAGATTAACATTAACATCGGGGGTAAAAAATTATAAATTGTATCTTCATATATAGGCCAGTATTTACAATATTCCATTAATGTTATTTGTTAAAAATTTGAATGTTCTTTATTCCTTAAATTTTAATTCTCTTCTAATTGTTATTTGGTTAATAACCTGACTATGTGTTTTCGTGGCAGTTTAAGTTGATGTAGAGATATGTTTAATTCCCCCAAAATTTTGTGCTATTTTAGCAAAACGAAGTTTTTCAAGATTTGCAATATTATGATAATTTCTAATTGTCAAAATCTCAAATGTTCGTTTATTAAGGATCACTCTGCGTAGTCACATGGTGTGTGTACTGGGTATCAGCAATAAAATAAATTGGTGGATAATGAAGAGGTAGTTTTTGTTGTCATGGAGAATATCCAGGAATTTACGAAGCAATTGGCGTTTGGTTTTTGTAGGTGTGTAGGATAAAGGGACCGGTGTGTTTCGTGTAGTTATAGACGATTAAGATATGTATGTGAACCGTAAAGTTAATGTGTATAAATAGAGGTGTGTGTTGCGTGAAGTTTTAAAGGAATGTGGTGCGTAAAGAAATAGTTTTAAAGGATACATAAAGGAGTTTTGCCCATGTAGTTATAGAGTGGAGGGGTAGTTTGTGCTGTTGAAGAGGATAGATATAGGAGTGTGGTCCGTGACGTTATAGAGGAGTGTACTCCGTGAAACTATAGAAGATAAATAGAGGAGTTGGTGCATGAATTTAGAGAGGAGTGTGGTACGTGAAATTATAGAGGATAAAAAGAGGAGTTTTTCCTTGTAGTTCTAGATGAGTGTGGTCCGTGAAGTTATAGAGGAGTGTGGTCCATGCAGTTTTAGAGGATAATTAGACGAATATGGTCCGTGTAGGTATAGAGTATAAATAGAGGAGTGTGGTCCATGTAGTTATATATATGAGGGTGTTGTCTGTGTAGGTGTGGATAATAAACATTGTGTTAAAAATAACACCAATAAATAACTTTTGATTTCATTTTTTTTTCTAATTATTCATATCAAAAAATAAAGATGTCGCTAAAAAGTTAGATCACTGTAGATTCAATTATTTTATTGTTTAACTATTTATGAATATAGTTAAAGATGTCACTAAAAATCGAGATCACTGTAGATTTTATTATATTATTGTTTGATTATTTATATCAATTATTAAAGGTGTCACTGAAATGCTAGATCACTGTAGATTTGGTTATTGCATTGTTTAACTATTTATAAAAAATAGTTAAAAGTGTCACTAAAAATCAAGATCACTGTAGATTTAATTGTTTTACTGTGTAACTATTTACATAAATAATAAAATGTGTCACTTGAAATCTAGATCACTGTCGTATTGTTTTACTGTTTAACTATTTATATATATAATTAAATGTCTCACTTAATATCTAGATCACTGTCGTATTGTTTTACTGTTTAACTATTTATATAAATAATAAAACGTGTCACTTAAAATCTAGATCACTGTCGATTTAATTGATATACTGTTTAATTATGTATATGAATAATTAAATGTGACCCTAGACATCCGAGTAACTGTCGATTTGATTATTTAATCTTTAACTATTGATATAAATAAGATTTTGAACATCAAAAAAAACTAAATCGCTGTTGATTTAAATATTCTATTGTTTAACTATTTATAAATATCATTACATGTGTCACTAAAATTCAGGATCACTGTATAATTAATTGTTTTATTGTTTAATTTTCTATATAAATAGTAAAAAGTGTCACTAAAAATCAAGATCACAGTAGGATTTAAGTGTGTATTGTTTAAATATTTATATCAATAGTATAGTAAAAGGTGTCACTTAGATGTTGGTCAATGTACATTTAATTGTTTTACTGTGTAACCATTTACATGAATATGTAATGGTGTCACTAAAAATCTAGATCACGGCTGATTCAATTGTTCTACTGTTTAACTCTTTATATGAAAAGATTAATGTGACCCTTGAAATCCAGATCACTGTCGAAATAATTATTGTATGTTTACCTATTCATATTAATAAAAGAGTGATCCTAAAATCTAGTTCGCTGTATATTTTATTATTATATTTGTTATGTATGTATATCAATTAATGAAGGTGACCCTTAATACATAAAACAGTGTAGATTGAATAATTGTATTGTTTATTTATATAAGAAAGTAAATGTTACCCTAAAAAGAACGATCACCGTAGATTTGAATAAAACATTGTGTTAAAAATCACATAAACGAATAAAGGTGACAGTAAACATATATTTCTTTTGATTTAATTATCATATTTATGAATAATACATAGAAACAAAATAAAGGTGAACCTATAATCCTATATCACCATAAAAAAAAAATTTTAATATTTATTTAAATCATAACTTTTTAAATTTAGAGCAAAGTAGATTATTTTATTGTTTAATTATTTATATCAATTATAAAAGGTGTCACTAAACGACTAGATCACTGTAGATTTGAAAATTTTATTGTTTAACAATTTATAAATATAGTTTTAGGTGTCAATAAGAACCAGGATCACTGTAGAATTAATTGTTTTACTGTTTAACTATCTATACAAATAGTAAAAAGTGTCAGTCAAAAGATAGAACACTGTCGATTTAATTGTGTTATAGTGTAATTATTTATATAAATAGTAAAACTTGTCAGTGAAAGGCTAGATCACTTAATTATTTAATTTTTAACTATTTATATCAATAAAATAGTGACCCAAAAATCTAAATCGCTGTTGATTTAAATAATGTATTGTTTAACTATTTATATATATACGAGTGATCCTTAAAACCTAGACCACTGTAGATTTGATTATGTGATATGTATGTATATCAACTAAACAAGCAGACCCTTAAAACGTAGATCAATGTAGATTGAATAATTTTATTGTTTATTGATATAAGTCAATAAAAGTGACCCTTAAAAGAGACTTGTGTGTAAAATCGCATAAATAAATAAAGGTGCCAGTAAAAATTGGTTAGTTTTGATTTAATTATTATATTTTTTATTAATTTACAGAAAAAAAATAATAAAGGTGATTCTATAATCCTTTATCACTATGACTTTTTTAAAATTATTTATATCAATAATAAAAGGTGTTATTAAAAAGCTAGATCACTGTAGAATCAATCGTTTTACTGTTTAACTATCTTTATAAATAATAAAAAAAAGTTTCAGTCAAAATCAAGAACACTGCCAATTTGATTGTTGTATAGTGTAATTATTTATATAAATAGCTAAACGTGTCAGTAAGCATCTAAATCACGTTCGATTAAATTGTCCTTCTGTTTAACAATTTATATTAATAGATAAATTTGACCCTAGAAATCCACTTACTTAATTATATCAATAAAATAGTGACCCTAAAATCTAGATCGCTGTAGATTTTATGATAATAGTTGTTATGTATGTATATCAATTATTAAAGGTGATCCTTAATACATAGATCAATGTGGATTGAATTATTTTATTGTTTATTTATATAAATAAAAAAAGAGTGACCCTAAAAAGAACGATCACAGTAGATTTAATTAAAGCAATCTAGATCAATGTAGATAATTGTATTGTATAATTATTTATATAAATACATAAAGGGGACACTAGAAACATATACCTCTGTGGATTATACATCGTATTGTTTAAATATCTATATCAATCAATAAAGGTGATCCTTAAAACCTAGATCAATTTAGTTAATATCAATAAATAAAACCGACCCTAAAATCTAAATCACTGATTTTACTCCTTTATTGTTTAATTGTTGTATCAATAAATAAAGCTGACTTTGAAAACCAAGGTAACTATATATTCAATTATTTTATTGTCAAGCTTATGAAAGAAAAACG
>NW_022983073.1:0-44395 GCF_902652985.1 Pecten maximus
TTAAAATTTTTTTTTTTTTTTTTTTTTTTTAAAAATTTAAAAGGGAAAAATTTTTTCTTTTTTCTTTTTGGGAAAATTTTTTCCGCTTTTAAAAAAAAAAAAAATTTTTTTTTTTCCCGATTCATGAAAAAAACCCCGGGATTTTTTTTTGAATTTTTTTTAAATTTCTTTGAAAGGGGAAAACCCTTTTTTTTTTGGGGGCCTTCGAAAGGTTTAAAAAGGGGGCCCCCCCCCCCCCCCAAAAAAAAAAAAAAAAAAGTTTTTTTTCCCCGACGAAAGGAAAAAAAAAGGAAGTTCTTTAACAAAAAAAATGAACCCCCTTTTTTGAAAAGGATTCATTTTATTAAAAACACGTCTCAAAACAAAATTTCAGCATTTTTTCATTTAATTCATAATAGATAAATTGTCCTTGGTGTTTGAAACAATGACGAAAATATTTTTATTTGAAAGTACATGAGCGACTGTTTTTGATGTGACGAAGCAGTGACGTCACTTGGCGCGATAATGGAGGCTTCGTTGTACAAATGTCTATTCGCTGTCGCTGTCGTACAGAACCATTGTACGGCGCCTTTGTCACTGCTTTGTGTTTATCCTCGTCCTCGCGGGAGTTTATGGAGATGTGAAATGTTCCACCATGAATATTCCCACTGAACATTATGTTCAGACTGCCGTGAAAAGCGACGTTGGATGCCGATTTGTTGGCAGTGTTGTTTGTGTTGACATTACACGTGTTTTGTCGACGACAGTGTCACAATGTTATTCAAGAATCTGAGTAACCGTTGAAGGCAAGTTGTAACAAACTACATTGCCGTTTTTCATGAGGATTTTATTAAATAATGTTATTATTTGTTTAATTGAAAAGAATCTAGACTAGATATGTCTCATCGGACAACGCAACTGCAGTTTTCTATCGGAGTTAAAATATGTTACTAGGGGTCATAAAATAGATGTTTGCTAGGCCTAATTAACATCTTATAGTATCAATATAATTAAAAAAACTTAGGATTTTATCTTTGATTGTACAACATGTTCTGTTAATACTAATAGACCGATTTGTCGTTCAGTTGATTCTTTTTCAAAGTGTACAAGCACTAGTCGCCATTTTTACGAGTCGTAGTAAAAAGAAGTAGGTCGTTCCCACGCGTATGAATACAGTTCTCAAGGAACCAGCCAATCAGCGTACGTAGGCTAGCGAAAGGTGTTATTATACTAGTGTCATAAAGAAAATTTATGTGATGGGTTTATGACACCGTATATAACGGTAGTCATATGATATATATATATATATATATATTAATATTTTAATATTATACTTATTCATAATAGCTACACAATTATAGCAAATCATCAAACCTGAAAAAGAAGAAATTCACTAATCGGCCGACTGGAACAGTCTTATTTGAACTAGTAAAATAAATATTAAGACTGCTTAACTAGTTGGGTGACACCTGAATGATTTTACAGAAAGAATGAAGCGTAGTGAGGGGCGATAACTCTGATGACAAGTTTTCATCAAAATCGCTCAATATCTAAATTTCAACCAATGAGAAGAATATCTTAGTTTTTGGGCCGCGGGGCCGAGTTATTAAGGTGTCCCAACATTTTATCACTAGTTGTCCATCTCATGGTGGCGTGTTCGAAACCCGCGTGGGGCAGTTACCTGGTACTGACCGGAGGTCGGTGGTTTTTCTAGGGGTAATCCCGCTTTCCTACACCACAAAACCATTCACGTCCTTAAATGACCCTGGCCTTTAATAGGATGTTAAACAAAAATAAGTAAATCTGTCTTGTTGCCGAGCAAATGAAACCCATAAAGTTGAATTTGCTGTCCCATTATACGCATATTTCATTGAAATCAAACAATATCTAAATTTGGACCAATCAGAGACCATGAAATGACGACCATTTTGGTACAACCTGAAATTTAGGTGACCAGAGGGGCCCGTGTCCCATGATGTACATGCATATCCAATTTCATTAAAATCGGGCAATATCTTAATTTGGACCAATCAGAGACTGGGCTATGGCAGTCATTTTGTTTAGAAAAAGGTTAAAGTGAGGTTACAAACATTACCGGTGTCCTATGATATATCTACATAACAAACTTCATTGCAATCCAACAATGTCACCCCAAAACCGCACAGCTTTTAGGTAACATTTTGGAAAGCATATGTGTCCACATGAATCACTCCACACCCTTTTAATTCGAAATATAAATATATCATAGGTTTAGGTGTGATGTCATTGCAAAATAACAGGAAAATATTTTGCATTTTCTCCAAATTTCACTATTTTGTTTTTACTTTAGTTGAGTTTTAATACTTACAATATTTTTAGGCGTATTTTTTTTTGGAAGATGCCTTAGTTCATTCATAAACACCTCCCCTTTCAAATTTAAAATTTCGTTTGATTTGTTTTGTAATTACTTGAGGAATTACAACCAATATTACATGATAGCTTGTGTTTGTTAATCAAGTGCATTAATATTACATTGTGTATAATGTTAAATATGTATATATATATATAAATAATAGTACTACATTATCATATCAATAATAGTAGTAATATTATAATTAGTATGGGGGATCCAAAGATTAAGCTATCTGTAAGCATTGTGGTATACTAAGTAGAGTAAACATTTATATGGTTTGAAGTCTGACGGATTAGAAGACTCAGGTTCTATGTCATACTAGACTAGGTCATAGGTAGACTAGATAACGTTGAATTGCGACCAAGCACGTGCCTCAATATAAGCAAGTCTTGTGTCTCTTGGACATCTTCAGAAATAAAATAGGCGAAAGAAATGTTCATAGAAATGGTTAATGTCTGTTTTGACGCTATTACTTTACGCTAATTGTCGGTGCTAATTTTACCATATGTTCATTACCCTAACGGTTGGTGATACTGAATTCCTGTAGAAGCCTAAGTATTTCAACGTATAAGGGTGATATCGATTTCATCTACCATGATTTTGCATAGATACAAGTCAATAAGAATAGTGTTACCAATCATTTTTCATCATCTGTTAGATTTATTCAACTAGTTAGACAACAATTATCGCTGCTAAATCAGATAAAGGAGTTGAAAGTCTGGAATATATGTTGTAAAAAAAGATAACACTCTATAGCTTTAATTTAAAGAAAGTCTATATTCTTTCTAACGACTTTGGACTATATCCCATCATCGAATTAACACTTGAAATCAGCATTTCAATAAACCAATTAAACTTCCTACGTGCATACAAATTGAAATGATACAGATTCCAAATAGGGAGTTTCATTTTTAACAGGAGTTGATAGTGTTATACCGGCATAAACAGTGCAATTCCATCAAAGATCAGTATATGATAAAACATTAATATAATTTTTAGTGTAAAAATATATGATTTCAATCGTTTAAATGGAAAATATAAGAAGAAAATCGTTTTCTCATGTTTGAAAGGGCATGAGAAGGCCGTTGTATGGCCCGTTAGTATCAGGTTGGGGAAAGTGTCCAGCGTTTTCGAGTGGGAAAACGGATACGAGGCTGTGCAAGTTCGGCTGAAATTGGCTGTATACTTAATATTGTAATACACAATTGCCACATGGAGGACAATTCCAATTCGTCATGTACTGCCGAAATAGTCTCGCGATCTTAGGACGCATTGCAAGCCCCGGGGGAAACATTCATGCAATATAGTATAAATTGTCACGGGATTTTGGCAAATTTCGCGAGAAAATAAATGCGTATGCGACTTAATGTTGCATTTATAATATAATAATGTTGGGTGTCCAACGTCCTTATCGGGAGGTTTTCATCTGTCATCGTGTTCTCTCGTGGTCACATGAACTGCGGTTCGCTGCTATTAACGGCGATAAAGTCGGAGTGAAAGTGCTTTTGGATCGAGGTGCAAACCCGAATGCGGTAAGAGCTTACAAACAATTGTAATGCCAAATGTCAGAAGTTGGAAAGACAGAACTTCATTTGGATTTTTCTTTTTTTTTTAATTCGTAAATTCCTATAAGTCACGTACACTACATGTTTATATATCAGTCAGTTGAATTTTGTAACATCAGAGCAAAACTGAACTTTTCCTTTTCTTTGGAGTTCGCATCAGACATTCTTTGATGCTGATGCTTAGGCGTTTATATATCAATTCACCATGTCCCCAGATCAAATTCCGTTGTAAGCAATATGATCATGGCGTTATAAAACGAAATAGGACTATCTAAACTCGGATGCCTTACTACGTTTAAGGTGTGTTTTAGTTCAGCGCCTGAATCGTAACTTTAATGTGAATGTTTCGGGTATTTCAAATCTGATACGCATTTTTCATGTATGAAACAATGTGGTAGAAATGCCAAATAGGTAAAATGACTGAAGACTGCACAAATGAAACAAATTGGTAGAAATGCAAAATAGGTAAAATTACTGAAGACTAAAGTCCTTTTATGCAATAAATGTAATGAAGTGTGTAACGTTATAGTTAACGCTGACGCATAGAAACATATGCATATATCTAATATTGCACTTACGACAAGAAACATTAACTTTGATTAGTGCAATTTGCGGATCACAATTTCGGTATTAAAAACAACTCCAACAAAAACAAAAAAAATGATTTAAATAAAAAGTTCTCATTCCCCAAAACATGCGTCTATTAATGTGATTATGTGGAAAGAACAGATACGTTCCAGTCTAAAGAAAAAGCAGATATTACATAACATCAAGAATAACTCTGTTGTGACAGTAATATGCCTAAAGTGGTGGAAAAGAAATGTCCATGAAATACAATTGGTCTAATGGAAACTTGTCTCCATTGGGAGTGGGTAGCCTTATAAATATTGAATTGTTTATTCACGTTAAGCCTTACGGCTCATAGGGATACATATACATAATAACAAAATATATAATCAATCATATGAAATACTAAATAATTATATCATCAAATAATAAACATGATCTTGTACATTGCATGGACAATATAGATGTTCGAAAACAATTATAGGTACAAGATAAAGAAATTTATAAAGATGGGCGGCTCTAAAGTGACAAATGCAATTTTTAACATAAATACTAATTCATAATTGATGGTGAATAATTGAAGAATCGGCAGCAATTCTGAAAAGGGGCAAAGTAAAATACATTAGCAAAACAATAGTAAGGTCTATATGTCAAGTGGTGCTGTCAGGGGATGGACTATACAGAAAATGCAGGAGACGGAAAATGTACTAATGTAATATAACATAAATAAGTAAATGAGATCAAATTAAACTAAGAATGAATTCTGGACCGTGATAACAAGCTTGATTGTAAATACTTTCCGAGATTACATAAATCTTTTCTGTTACGTACAGATAAAAGCTGGACAAGTTTGAATGAAGTAAGACCTTAACGTGGAGGTCTCATAAATTCTTTTTAACACTGGTAGAAAACAAGTAAACACCTTTTGGTAAATTGATATATATACCCCCAATGATGACAGGTTCTTGATGCAAAACCTTAATTATGTAGGCGGTAATGACTCCCAATTTTTTTTAGTTTGATACTTTGCATTTAGCATATAGAAATGGATACAAAATACATGTATTAAGGACATTTGGAGTCTTGGCGAATCAAACATATTCAGAAGCAGGAACTGATTGTTTGTAACTAGTAAATTGATTGATTACATGGTAACAAGTATAGAGTTATGTTCCTTCAGAGAAAGTGATCAGTTCGGCACAACACTAGAAACTCTCAAATAGGATGAAATTGAAAAAATAACGACCACTTCAGAAATTAAAATAAAAATAAATCTTAAAAAAAAAGTTCAATTATTTTTTTTTTTGTGTTTTTTTGTTTTGTTTTTTCTTTTTCTTTTTTGTTGTAATGTATAGCATAAAGTGAGTAAAAATCATACTGAAAAACAACAAAATCAATATCAAAATATCCAGGTATATCAAACATCAAAAGGTCCAGGTCGTCTCTTTTACAACTCAGTTGCATTCGCGAAATTATACTTGACAACGTTCCTATTTGATTCAAGCCGATATAACTGTGGTAGAAACATGTTACACGCACACAAAACAGCCTTACTCGGGTGAAATAAAATTCCATATCCAACAGACACTCACTGTGTAACCTCTATATCTCAAAATTCAAGTTGATTGGGATACCATAAAATATGCATTAACCAAGGTAATGCAGAAAAATTAGCACCGAAGAAATGCCATCGTCGCGGTATAGATATGTTATGTGACCCATGTAGAAAAAAAGGGGAAAGAAAAGATATCAACAACTGAAGAACAATCACATTATTGAATTCAGTAAAATAATAGCCGTGATAAGTGCAGAAACAATTAAACTATTTCACAAAACATGCATTATGGTGACCAAAAGGGATCATTACTATTCTGCATAGCGTAAGAGTGTATACAACCTATTAATTAAAAATAACATGATACATGATGCCTTGACGATGATCATTACAGCGCCAAAATGACGTCATGTCCTCACTGCGTTTGATTCATCTATAGTACATAGGAGAGCATTTCCACAAGGTTGATCAAAATGCCGTAACAATCACGCCATTTGATCTTCACTGCATTAATACGCTCGTCAATGTAGCGTAGATTAACATCCAGGCAATGGGATACGGTGTTTCCAAATGTTAACATTAATCAATAAATTAATACATGTACTGAAAAAAGTCTGTGCATCGTATGAAATTGACTGAAGTTTCAGTTTACCTAATGGCACATCCTTACAAGGCACAGCATTATAGCTCTGCCCACACTCATTTTGGACTAACTGATTATCAGATTCAAGTATTTTTGGTGATACATTTTAGAATTTGAATCAAGTAAACAAAAAACTTGGTTTGTTTATCGGATGCATTGAGAACTAGTATTTTTAACTCTTTACTGAACTTGCAATATTAGCGTTTTCCAAAGGCCGATGCAAGTGTGTTTCGCAGTCATTGCACTTATTAAAACATTAAGATCAGTATATATCGCGATCTTAGGACGCACTGCAGGTCCAGGGAGAAAACATTTATGCAATATAGAATAATTGTCACGGGATTTTGGCAAATTTTGCGAGAAAATAAATGCGCATGCGACTTAATGTTACATGTATAATATATTAATGTTGGGTGTCCAACGTCCTTATCGGGATGTTTTCATCTGCCATCGTGTTCTCTCGTGGTCACATGACCGGCGCGAAGGCCTACATTAACACTTGGTCGATACATTAGATCAGAGCACCCGACTAACGTATTTTGCCGCACAAACAAACGTGATACACTTGTTCATCGTACTTAGAAACCGAGAAAAGTTCAGTACATTCTTATATTTATTCATGTACAGTAACATAACAGCGCTATAAACTGGTTTTAATTGACGAAGTGCCGATTAATTGACTTTTTTTTTTTTATAATTTTGACGATGTTTCTCATTTGCTTCAGAATGTAGCCACTTTTTGTTGTTCTGGTACAAATACCTTCACACTCTTATCTGTTTCATGAGTATTGATTTTGGGTAGTCTGGTGCTCTAGGACGATCTATAGAGCAAGTGTTAATGATCAGGCTTCAATATTGGTGTTTTAGTGTTTTAAGTACCGAAATCGCCATAAAGAAACGAACAACGCTGATAGACTATGCAATGGATCGTTATTAATTCAATTGATTATTAACATATGATTTCTGAAGACATAAGGTAGAGAGGCCAGAAGATTTCAGAAATGTATAAATATTATTCTTTTTATTATTTCATCATGTAGATATCAGAAAAACAAACATTTTGATACCTCATTTGTAAAAATTGGACTATTAGTTCAAAAATCATGCCCGAATGAAGTTACAAAAACATGGGTATCCATTTATCGAGAATCCGATTTGGGAGAAAATGAACAAAAGGTGATTTTAAAATAGTGATAATTTTTTAATTATGATTTAGATTTTGCTTATATTTGGTTTAGATATACTTTATATATTTCTCAATACGATAAAAGTAAAACATTAGGATTGTGAAGTTCGTTTTGCGAGAAGTTTTTATCACCAAATATGGTGATTTGTACCGTTTGTGTTTGTAAGAATACCATGGCACCATGCCACAATATGGCAATCTCATCTTCACCAAACAAAGAAATACTTATAACATCAAAACTATTAAAGCAATCTTTATGAAATTTTGACACAAGATACATTATATATTAATGCATTGTTGCAACTGTGTTTGAATTACAACCTGTTTAAATTTGAAATTTAATTTTGCCCCAAAATGGGCCTGTATCTTGCTTAAAAGCTTTTCCCAAAAATATAGTAAGATTTTTCCCAAATTTTTAAAACTACATAAATAAATTGCATTGTTTTAAGAATAAGAATCCCATGATCGTTCACAAGAAAAAGTTAAATTACACCAAAAATTAAATAAATTTAAATTCAAATGGGGCCAATATTCCTTTGGGCCATTTTTTATTTATTACAAAATGGCGCCAATATTCCTGTTTTTTTTCTTAGGGGGGTAAAAAAATTTTACTGAAGACTAAAGTCCTTTTATGCAATAAATGTTGTGAAGTGTGTAACGTTATTGTTAACGCTGACGCATAGAAACATATGCATATATCTAATATTGCACTTACGACAAGAAACATTAACTTTGATTAGTGCAATTTGCGGATCACAATTTCGGTATTAAAAACAACACCAACAAAAACAAAAAAAAATATTTAAATAAAAAGTTCTCATTCCCCAAAACATGCGTCTATTAATGTGATTATGTGGAAAGAACAGATACGTTCCAGTCTAAAGAAAAAGCAGATATTACATAACATCAAGAATAACTCTGTTGTGACAGTAATATGCCTAAAGTGGTGGAAAAGAAATGTCCATGAAATACAATTGGTCTAATTGAAACTTGTCTCCATTGGGAGTGGGTAGCCTTATACATATTGAATTGTTTATTCACGTTAAGCCTTACGGCTCATAGGGATACATATACATAATAACAAAATATATAATCAATCATATGGAATACTAAATAATTCTATCATCAAATAATAAAGATGATCTTGTACATTGCATGGACAATATAGATGTTCGAAAACAATTATAGGTACAAGAAAAAGAAATTTATAAAGATGGGCGGCTCTAAAGTGACAAATGCAATTTTTAACATAAATACTAATTCATAATTGATGGTGAATAATTGAAGAATCGGCAGCAATTCTGAAAAAGGGGCAAAGTAAAATACATTAGCAAAACAATAGTAAGGTCTATATGTCAAGTGGTGCTGTCAGGGGATGGACTATACAGAAAATGCAGGAGACGGAAAATGTACCAATGTAATATAACATAAATAAGTAAATGAGATCAAATTAAACTAAGAATGAATTCTGGACCGTGATAACAAGCTTGATTGTAAATACTTTCCGAGATTACATCAATCTTTTATGTTACGTACAGATAAAAGCTGGACAAGTTTGAATGAAGTAAGACCTTAACGTGGAGGTCTCATAAATTCTTTTTAACACTGGTAGAAAACAAGTAAACACCTTTTGGTAAATTGATATATATACCCCCAATGATGACAGGTTCTTGATGCAAAACCTTAATTATGTAGGCGGTAATGACTCCCATTTTTTTTTAGTTTGATACTTTGCATTTAGCATATAGAAATGGATACAAAATGCATGTATTAAGGACATTTGGAGTCGTGACGAATCAAACATATTCAGAAGCAGGAACTGATTGTTTGTAACTAGTAAATGATTGATTACATGGTAACAAGTATAGAGTTATGTCCCTTCAGAGAAAGTGATCAGTTCGGCACAACACTGGCAACTCTCAAATAGGATGAAATTGAAAAAATAACGACCACTTCAGAAATAAAAATAAAAATAAATCTTTAAAGAATTTTTTTTTCTTAGTTTTTTTTTTTTTTTGTAATGTAAAGCATGAAGTGAGTAAAAATCATACTGAAAAACAACAAAATCAATATCAAAATATCCAGGTATATCAAACATCAAAAAGTCCATGTCGTCTCTTTTACAACTCAGTTGCATTCGCGAAATTATACTTGACAACGTTCCTATTTTATTCAAGCCGATATAACTGTGGTAGAAACATGTTACACGCACACAAAACAGCCTTACTCGGGTGAAATAAAATTCCATATCCAACAGACACTCACTGTGTAACCTCTATATCTCAAAATTCAAGTTGATTGGGATACCATAAAATATGCATTAACCAAGGTAATGCAGAAAAATTAGCACCGAAGAAATACCATCGTCGCGGTACAGATATGTTATGTGACCCATGTTGAAAAAAGGGGAAAGAAAAGATATCAACAACTGAAGAACAATCATATTATTGAATTCAGTAAAATAATAGCCGTGATAAGTGCAGAAACAATTAAACTATTTCACAAAACATGCATTATGGTGACCAAAAGGGATCATTACTATTCTGCATAGCGTAAGAGTGTATACAACCTATTAATTAAAAATAACATGATACATGATGCCTTGACGATGATCATCACAGCGCCAAAATGACGTCATGTCCTCACTGCGTTTGATTCATCTATAGTACATAGGAGAGCATTTCCACAAGGTTGATCAAAATGCCGTAACAATCACGCCATTTGATCTTCACTGCATTAATACGCTCGTCAATGTAGCGTAGATTAACATCCAGGCAATGGGATACGGTGTTTCCAAATGTTAACATTAATCAATAAATTAATACATGTACTGAAAAAAGTCTGTGCATCGTATGAAATTGACTGAAGTTTCAGTTTACCTAATGGCACATCCTTACAAGGCACAGCATTATAGCTCTGCCCACACTCATTTTGGACTAACTGATTATCAGATTCAAGTATTTTTGGTGATACATTTTAGAATTTGAATCAAGTAAACAAAAAACTTGGTTTGTTTATCGGATGCATTGAGAACCAGTATTTTTAACTCTTTACTAAACTTGCAATATTAGCGTTTTCCAAAGGCCGATGCAAGTGTGTTTCGCAGTCATTGCACTTATTAAAACATTAAGATTGGTATATATCGCGATCTTAGGACGCACTGCAGGTCCAGGGAGAAAACATTCATGCAATATAGAATAATTGTCACGGGATTTTTGCAAATTTCGCGAGAAAAAATAAATGCGCATGCGACTTAATGTTGCATTTATAATATATTAATGTTGGGTGTCAAACGTCCTTATCGGGATGTTTTCATCTGCCATCGTGTTCTCTCGTGGTCACATGACCGGCGCGAAGGCCTACATTAACACTTGGTCGATACATTAGATCAGAGCACCCGACTAACGTATTTTGCCGTACAAACAAACGTGATACACTTGTTCATCGTACTTAGAAACCGAGGAAAAGTTCAGTACATTCTTATATTTATTCACGTACAGTAACATAGCGGCGCTATAAACTGGTTTTAATTGACGAAGTGCCGATTAATTGACTATTTTTGTAAAGTAATTTTGACGATGTTTCTCATTTGCTTAAGAATATAGCCACTTTGTGTTGTTCTGGTACAAATACCTTCACACTCTTATCTGTTTCATGAGTATTGATTTTGGGTAGTCTGGTGCTCTAGGACGATCTGTAGAGCAAGTGTTAATGTTCATGCTTCAATATTGGTGTTTTAGTGTTTTAAGTACCGAAATCGCCATAAAGAAACGAACAACGCTGATAGACTATGCAATGGATTGTTATTAATTCAATTGATTATTAACATATGATTTTTGAAGACATAAGGTAGAGAGGCCAGAAGATTTCAGAAATGTATAAATATTATTCTTTTTATTATTTCATCATGTAGATATCAGAAAAACAAACATTTTGATACCTCATTTGTAAAAATTGGACTATTAGTTCAAAAATCATGCCCGAATGAAGTTACAAAAACATGGGTATCCATTTATCGAGAATCCGATTTGGGAGAAAATGAACAAAAGGTGATTTTAAAATAGTGATAATTTTTTAATTATGATTTAGATTTTGCTTATATTTGGTTTAGATATACTTTATATATTTCTCAATACGATAAAAGTAAAACATTAGGATTGTGAAGTTCGTTTTGCGAGAAGTTTTTATCACCAAATATGGTGATTTGTACCGTTTGTGTTTGTAAGAATACCATGGCACCATGCCACAATATGGCAATCTCATCTTCACCAAACAAAGAAATACTTATAACATCAAAACTATTAAAGCAATCTTTATGAAATTTTGACACAAGATACATTATATATTAATGCATTGTTGCAACTGTGTTTGAATTACAACCTGTTACTATAAATAGAATTGCCGCCATTTTGAAAACCAAGATGGCCGCCAAATGTATCCTTGCTAAATGAAAAATGCTTATTACACAAAAGATACTTGACAGATCTTCACCAAAATTTGTCAAAACATACATAATACAATATTGCATTGCATAAGATGTATAAGAATTCACTGATGGTACCAGTAATGTAATGTCAGCCATATTTAAATTCAAAATGGCCGCCAATATTCCTGGTACATTTCTTATTTCATTAAATGGCAAGTTCTTAATCATTTACACTTGCTTTCTCCATGTCAAACAAATAATGCAACAAGTAATTTTCTCTGTGTCTTAATGCTTTTAATCAATCTAAGAAACAATAGGCTGTTAATACAGGTTAGTTCAATGACAATGTATATTGAACAATGCAGTTACAATACATTTTATTCGTCTATCCAGCTATGTATACCTACCACAGCAAGACACATAGAAAACTGCATGGTCCCATCTCAAGCAGAATATATAGCATTTACTAAGAACAAAGCTTCTTTAAATCTATTAATGACATTTCATACTAAAAAAAACTTGAAGACTTGTAACATTAACTTCAAAAATACTTTTTCTGGTATTCTCCGTATTTCCGCTTTATTGCACTAACATTTGGTATTGTCCATGTTCTTGCACTAGAGTCATTTGGAAATATTTCAAAGTCAAAATAAAACACAAAAATATTTTCGACTTCAGACTCGTCAACTTTCGTTGGCCAGCGAAAAGAATTATAAGTAGAGTTAACAGGATGTAAAAAATATTACTTTAGCAAAATTTGGCATCTCACTTGAAATACTAACAACCTGACCCGGGTACCACGAGTCCGAGTATGCAACAGCGACCATTTGACCTTGAAGAAATTTAAAAGCAGATGGATCTTTTACACTTTTGACCGAAAATGAGACATGCTCATCTGTACTATCCTCAGATGACTCGTCACTGTGGTCAGTATCTGAATACTCAGTATCCGGAATGGTGTCAGCAAGTTTTAATTTTTTTTTTCCGTTTCTTAGATGCACTAGGCTTGCTACAACCATTTCTTTCCTTCACACTTTTACAGACTCTAGTACATTTATTTTTGACACTTTTACTTTGATTTAATTTGATTTCTTCCACTTTTTTTAAAATAACAAGCCTATGTTCTCGCATAAAATCATCTCGCTCCTCCTTTGTTTTTATGGAAAATTTCCCATGAGTGTCAGAAGTAGGTTCAGGACACATGTTAGGTTTACATTCAACAATAACATGTTTCAAGTTTGCAATAAGTTCAGGTAATGTATATGACTTTCCCTCAGAGGAGAACTGCAGAAGAGATTTTACAGAAGGAGAATTTTTCAAAATAACTTTTCTGTACTTTATTTGGCATTTTAGAGCATCTAATTTTAAACCACACTCAACACTTTCTAAAACCTTGTCTACCTGCGCAACTGTCTCCCATAAACCACCAAACCGCTGAATGTCTTTGTTTATTTTAAAAATTTCATTAATCTTGTGGCGTTCAGCATTTAAAATTGTCTCTTTCTTTTGCTGAAGAAGTTCTGCATGTTTGATTTTAATTTCTGATTTCCTATTCTTATATTCTTTAAGCATTCCAGGAGCACATTTCCTGGCAATGTCAATAATGGCTGTTTTCTTTTCCTTCTCCATGGCATCAAGCCATTGGAGGGTTTTGTTATTGGTAAACAAAACCATTCCCTCTATTGCAATTGTATTGCAATTGGGTTTTTCCCTACATAGCCTATTCAAGTTTGCAAAATCTCTTTCAGATATTATGTTTGTTGAAGCAACATTGGTGGACTCAAGTTTCAAAGTTTCAAATTCAGATGGTGTGCCACTGTCCTTGTGAAATTTACCACCAGGAAGATTGTCTTTTAATTGACGATTTATGATAATTAGAAAATTTGTACACAAAATCTGAAGAGCTTCAATGGTGAGAATATTTAATTCCTCATCATTAACCAAAAAAAGAGAGTCAAACACTTCATCCATCTCTGTGTACTCGGGATATATTGGATGACCAGACAATAATTCTGATGAATCCTTAGAAAAAATCTCAAAATTAACCAAAACAGTTTCCCAAAGATCGTTCAAGTCCAGGATGTGTTTGGATGCCTCAATCTGTCTCCAGATTGGACCAGTAAATAATTTGTCAATAACCCCTAAAGCTCGACATCCTGCAACAAAGACATCATTAGAAAGGTATGAGGCTATGGAGGACACTAGTTTGTTTTGATTGTCAGAAAAATAAGATTCTATAAATTCTTCAATATGCGATCGATGAAAAAATACTGCTGCAGCCATGGAAAATAAAACATTGATCCGATGACCGTGAAACGTTGTCAATTTCAGAGTTGTAGGAATTTGTAAATTATCTAAAAAAGTAGCAAAAAGGAGTCCATAACCTGACTTTTCATCGGCTCCTGGTACACAAAGTTGTGTGGTAGCACGTACAAAATCAGAAGTGCTGTAGTATATGTCAAAATGTGAGTTAGATTCGAAAGTCAGCACAGATTTTTCTCACTGCTTCAACGCAGATTCAGCCTGTGTAGCTAAATTGACTAAAACATGTCAATTACATTTAAAATCATTAATTTGTATTAATTTTTGACGGATTGACTCGGGAAATGTCTCAAAATTTTTTGTAATCAAAGGTAGACATTCTGACCTCCACCTTTCCAAATGATCCCTCAATGACTGGTTGACAATATGCCGGTCTGTCATCATGTTTTTTATTTTAGACATAATTTCAGCAGATTTACCTTCAACATTTTCTTTGTCAATAAGTTCAGAAATATCGTGAAATATGTTCTGTATCATAGAAAAGAATGAAGCTGCTGTCCCACTAACTATTTCACTGATACCCAAACTATACTGTCCCGATGATGTTCCAACTTGCAAACCCCCATATTCCCGCCCAGACCTTTTAGTTCCGTCAGTATGTAATGTACAAACATTTTCAGATGTTAAAATTGATTCTGCCGCTTGAATCTGTGCCAGAGCTTTTGCTTCAATAAGCATCATTTCAGCAAAAGTTTTTTTGGGGAGTCTTTCAACATTTATATTGGTCAACTTGGAAAGAACTGTCCTTACAACAGCCTCAATATTTTTAACACCAACATTCATTGACAACAGAGCTGCATACAACTCCCGTACCTCTGCAATATACTTACCGCCATGAAAAGTATTTATACAACGAGTGGTCTCGGTGTCTTCACTCAAAAGTGAATCAACTTTTTCTATCAAAATTTGATTCTCATTCTCTAATAAAGACACTCTATGTTTCGGTTCATTTAATATTTTCTGTTGAGAAGTAACATCATTCTTTTTGTTTACAACTTCTATTTGTTTCTTACACTTGTTCTTGTAATGTCGTAATAGTGATGCTTGTCTCTTGTACTTTTTCTTAATTAAGCTAACTTTCTGTTTTAGAAGATGTACACTTTTCACAGTTTCACAATTCTTTTGCACTAAACATAGAATTTTTTTGTCCCTCCTTCTTATTTTTTTATTGACATTTCTTACAGAAATCGTGGATATTTTTTCACGACATTGATCAAGTTTTGACTGTAGAAATTTGTTCTGTTTTTGACACTCATACAATTTCAAACGTGAATCCATTTTCTCTTTCCTGAGTTTACCCAGTTTTTTGTCTAACTGCTTTGTATCTGATTTATCTGGCATCTGTGTCTGTGGTGTCTTTTGTCTGGGTGATTTGTCTGTTTTGGAGGATACAGGTTTTGATGTTGGTGGTACGTATGGTCTGTCCAAATACTCAAGCAATTTGTCTTTGTCTTTAATACTTGATTTCTTTTTAAACATTCTTTCCCAATGAGAACTCACACTGGCAAAAGAGGGCGTCTTCTCCAGACTACACAAATATTTAATCCACACAGCACACTTCTTATGACATATCCCTGCCTTGGTACGGTAAATTCGCAGTTCCAGGATGAGTTTATTTGTAATGCTTTCTGTTAAAACTAATGGGGTGGGATGTTTAAGCCAGGATACTGTGATTCCAAATGTGTTACACTCAGGGCCAACAAACTCTACTGATACATTCTCTGATTCAAAAACTTTGTTAAGCAACAAAGCATTGTTTCCTTTCTTTTCAACCTTTTGTCTAAATGTTTTGATCTTTCGAACAAAGCTAGATACACTATTACAGGAAAAATCTAAATTATCGAGAATAATTGGGAGGTTTGTTTTAAATGTTATGTCTACTTCAGACTCTATCACATCCAGCACACAAATCCAAAATGCAAATGTCTTGAATACTGGATTTCTAAGCTTTAGAAGAGGCCATACATCTGAAAATTTAAAAATGAAGAACACCTAAGGATTTGTATTATATTTGGTAGAGAAAAAATAGATATACAGGGTTAAACTAAACAAAAAAACAAATGAGGGAGAATACAGAAACAGACCAGCTGTTTCAAAAATTAAAAAAAAATCCATTAAAATGGAATGAAAATAGTACAGTACTGATAAAAATCTACTTCACATTCTGTTGGATCCAGACCAACTGTTCCACAGGAAAACACAACTGAAATAGAAAGCAAATGGACCACAAAGCAACACGAACACATAATTGTTTGTAATAATTCAAATATTAATCATGTAAGGTACTGACAATACTTTGAAAACATTAACTTCAGCACTACACTATATAGTCATAATTGTAGATGGCCCCCGTGGGGACCTCTTACAAAATCCACAATGTTTACACAATTATTTCGATAAAAAAGAAATACTTTTTAATAAATCAATTTATTATATTTATATTAGACTTATATATGTATGTTTACACAACCACTGACATTGTTACATATCAAAATGTGTATTACTAACCGGCAACACCTTCTTGCACTAGCGACTCCCTTACTGCGCCCCTATCCAAATCATCGGCACCGTGAATGACCTTCCATGCCGGCTGCATCTTCGCGTCGTTTTCTGCAAAATGATACGTGTTCCGGAATAAAAATCGGTACAATTTCGATTCAAAATGATTTTAGAATATCCCAAAAACGTTACAGACATAGCTAAGTTTCATTAATAAGGGTCTAACCTTTTAAATTTCGTCTTGTTACATCGTCCATGGCGATTTTTACTTCACAGGAAGCGGATATCGAAACTTAGCATAGTCTACGGGCAGAATAAAATACTGAATTTTCATTGGATAACAATATTATATTCGAATGACGTCAGGAACACGCATCTATTTTGGTTTGAAAGTACCCACTGCAGTCAGATACCGATGCCGCGCGGGGTAGCCAGCGCTGGCAAGAGTAGAAACAGCGGTATTCAGTTTAATATACCGATCTTAAAAAAACAACAACAAAATAACAACCAGGTGTTGGTATACTGTTTATTGAACATATATATATGTTTTTTATATTTTTTACTCCACTTTTTATACATCAAATTCCTGAAATAAAAACCATGTTTTGCACTGTTTTGACATGGAGAAAACAAGATGGCGGCCACGACCAATAGGCACCGGCCTCTCTACATAAGGTATAGTTAGAAGTTCCCTGTTGTAAGTGCAAATTTGCTAGATTCAACACTGAGGTAAAACCACGGTCCTCGTCGTTGCCCTGACAGCCGATCCAAGCTACGATCACGAATGCATCGACAAAATGAAAGTTGAAGTCGCATGCGCAACGTGCCGTTTTTTTGTTGACACCTCATCCACACCCCATATTAATTAAGGTTGTTTTACCATACCTGATCAATTGAAATATAGGAAAAATTTACTAGTAGTCGTGCTGCCGTGTCAGTATCGTCGCAAGTTTATCGTATAAAAAATAAACATACTTACAAGTGGAAATACGAAGGAAACGAAATGAAGAAACCAGATGAATTAGCTGGTAGCGTAGTGTTACTGCGGGACTTGGCGGGAGAATATTAAATCAGAGACGTATCGCCACGAGTTTCTTTGTTGGACGTGGTGGACCAAAAGCAACGATTTGACATTCAGGGACTGCTTTTCTGCCAATTCTATCCATTGCATTTTATTTGAGATTTTGTGTTATATCTTGTCAGCTATGTGAGGCACAGGTTATATGAACGCCGAAATTAAACGAGCATGGCATCCGCACGTATGGCGAAGTCAGGTCAAGCTCGACTTGCTGTCGAGTGGGTTTGTACCCATGTCCGAGAATTCGCCCTAGTAACCTGATAGAAAGATGGTCTTCTATTGATGTTGAATTGATACCTAGATATCAGACTGGTCATGCTAATATCTTGAGCCGGTTGGTAGATTCTGACGATTGGTCAGTTTCTGATAACGTTTTAAGCTCACCTGGCCTGAAGGTCCGGTAAGCTGATGTCATGGTGAAGTGTCCGTCTTCCGTCCGTCGTCCGCCTGTCGTCTGGCGTCTATCAACATTTCATTGAAATTCCTACTCGTTCTGAACGCCTGAATATAATTTGATGACATTCGGTCTTGAGCATTATTGGGCTAGGGGAATTAAGCGTTGTACAAATAGTAAGTGTGGTCCCCTGGGGCCGGAGGGGCAATGCCTAATAGAGGACATTTAGGTAAGTCCTTTAAATCCGAACTTTTTCTAAACGCTTCAGTTGATTTGAATGAAATTTAGTCTGGAGCATAATTGGTCAATGGGGATCAAACGTTGTATAAACGGAGAGTGTGGCTCCCCTGGGGACGGAGGGGAAAGGCCCAATAAGGTGAGTCCTTTAAATCCATACTAGCTCTAAATGCTTGAATGAATTTTGATGAAATTCAGTCTGGAGTATTTTCGGCAAATGGTATCAAACAGTAAGGGAAATTGAGGCTAATCATTTAAATCACTACTGTTCCGAGACGCTTTAATATATACTGAAACGAAAAAGAAACGCAACTTCAAATTGTAGGTTTAATAAAATAATACTTGTGAGCATTATGTTTAAATTTCATATGTAATAGTTAATATTGAATATTGATGTAACATCCTTTAAATGTTTAGAGATTTTTAAGAACAGGTCACTTTGCTAGAAGGTCATGATTGGTAGTACCCTACGTGAATCCAAGTTGAAATGGCAGCAGTTTTGAAACCGTGCCCTAATATCGTGTGTGTCCTCCTCGAACAATTATCACATCTCTAATTCTTTGTTGCATTGAGTTCATCAGGGCATTGACTTTCCGTATTGGAATGTTATTCCATTCTTGGACGAGTGCATTTGCTAACTGAGGGAGGGTATTTGGGGGGTTACGGCGATTTCGAATTCTTCTGTCTAATTCATCCCACAAATGCTCGATTGGGGACAGGTCGGGGCTATATGGAGGCCAATCTATAGGAACAATGTTCTGTGTCGCAAGAAAGTCTCTACAGACTCTTGCAACGTGTGGTCTCGCGTTATCTTGCTGAAAGGTTAGATGATGCTGCCTAACAAACGGCACAACATGGGGCCTAAGGATCTCATCCCGATAGCGTACGGCCGTTAAATTCCCATTGACTATCACCAAAGGCGTCTTCAAACCATGGGAGATTCCCGCCCAAACCATAACTGATCCACCCCCAAATCGGTCGTGTTCCAAAACACAGGCGTCAGCAAAACGTTCGCCTCGACGCCGGTACACACGTTGACGGCCATCTGCTCGAAATAACGTGAATCGAGATTCATCGGTGAAGAGCATAGACCTCCAACGTCTCATAGGAAAACGTCTGCGCATATGTGCCGTTGCCCATTGCATACGACGTGCTCGACGTTGCGGTGTTAGTGGTAAACCAACGTACTGTCGCCTTGCACGCAAATTAGCCTCACGCAGTCTGTTGATCACTGTTTGGGGATGAATTCGACGGTTATGATTACCAATCGTATTCCTTGCCGTTTCAGCGGCCGTTAATCTCCTGTTACGCAGGTGTGCCAACCTAAGAACCCGGTCTTGACGTCGCGACGTTACGCGTGGACGTCCTGATCTCGGCTGGTCATCGACTCTTCCTGTTGCGTTAAGACGTGAAACTAATCGACTAATAGTCGATTTGTGAACTCTGAATTGTCGAGCGACGTGAAGTTGCGTGTTCCCTGCCAGAAGCATCGCTATAGCACGTCCTCTATCAACCTTTGATAACCGTGGCATAATTGTAAAAGGAATTATTGTTTGCAAAAGTATTGGCGATGATGTGGCTCAATGTTAGTGATGAATTGATACTGGTTTGAATGAAAAAAGAACGCATATGTTTGTACAGGCACGGTTTTTGATGTTTTTACCGCGCCGGAAGTGCATAGGTCTCTAGTCACACTTGGGTGATTTTGAAGATTGGTATGGGTGTTAGGCAGGGTGCATGTTTATTTCCGCGATTTTTATACAGATATGTATATTTAATACAAAATTAATCACAATTTTCCATGTTGCGTTTCTTTTTCGTTTCAGTATATTTTTATGAATTTGGAATGGAGCATTATTGGGCAAATGGGATCAAATGTTGTATAAACCGAGGGTGTGGCTCACCTGGGACCAGAGTAGTGGGGCCCAGTAGGACAACTAAGGTTAATCCTTTAAATCCTTACTACTCCTGAATTGATTTAGATGAAATTATGTCTGGAGCATTATGGGGCGAAGGAGATCAATGTTTACAAACAGAGGATATGGCTCCCCTTGGACCTGAGTAGTGGGTCTCAATAGGGGGAATTGATGTAAATCGTTTAAATCAGTACTTGTCCTGAACGCCTGAATGGATTTTGATGGAACAATAATGGGCAAGGAGATCAAACTTTGAATCAACGGAGGATATTACTCCACGGGGGCCGGAGGTACAGGACCCAATAGCGGATATTGAACTAAATCCTTAAAATTGCTACTAGTTTAAACCCTTTAGATCCCAGGTCTTTCTTTACCCCTACGGTCTTTGTTTCTTGGTTTTATTTTTTGAAATAATTAAGATCGCAACCCCATAATCATATACAGCATTGTTTGACATCAACAAATATTAAGATATAAACAAATTGAAGATGAACATTATTTTGACGTTCTGTCGAATCCGACCAGTTGAGCGATACGGGCCCTCTGGGCCTCTTGTTCAGTGATTGGAAGTGTTATTGGCTCTGACGAGATAAGCATGTGTGTAAACCATATCATTAGTATTGTTTTTAATTTTTCATTCTCGTCACTGGAGTATAAACAGTCGCAGTAAAAATGCTTTTACAGCTGACTTGTTCGGGATTAAAGGGGTGGTTTGTACCCCCAGTTTGTATTGTACACAGAGTAATGGAATACATGTAACCGTGTTGCGCATGTTTTTCTTTCGTGGTCCCTTAATGGGGTCTGCCATTGTACGGCCCTTTTTAAGTCCGATGGGGAGTATATTCAAAAGGTGGTGGATGTTGTTGATTTACCTACTAACAAGGAGTCATATGATCCCTTTCAGAATGCTGGCTTTAAGACTAGATGTTTCAGGTGGTATTACTAAGCAGTATTATGTAGTATTCGTTATGGTATGTAGGCGGGGTATATTGGTACGATGGTACAAGTACAAGAGACACCTTGATCCGATGATTGTTATTATTATTTTTCTTTACTGTTGATAGTTTGACATATGCATAATTACTTAGATTGGGTAATATATGTTTTTGCAGGCTTTCAAATATGTCAAATCCAGCAGATAAATTATCTGGTAGCGTAGTGTTACTGCCGACCTTATTGGCAGAATGTTAAGCCGATACCACCTCACATCAAAGACGTATCGTCACGGATTTCTAATTTGGACGTGGCGGGCAAAAAGTAACGGTTTGATTTATAGGGACTGCTTTTACACCAATCATATCCATGTTATTATATATCATCTTCTTTAATACTTGGTTTGGTTTGTTTTGTTTAATGTCCTATTAACAGCAGTATGCTTCAGTGAGATATCACTATAAATCGGCAAATGTTCCGATCTATCACAAGGAGATTTAACTCGAACATACCGCAGCCTCCCAAAACACACAAAAGCACTCGCCACACGCACGCATGTCGCCACACGGGAGGCCGTCCTTAAATGACTTTAGCTGTTAATAAGACGTTAAGCAAAATAGACCAAACCAAACCTATTAACAGCCAAGATCATTTAAGGCCGTGCCAGGTTTTGGAGGTGGAGGAAAGCCGGAGTACCCGGAGAAAAACCACCGGCCTACTGCCAGTACCCGGCAACTGCCCTACGTTGGTTTCGAACTCGCAACCCAGAGGTGGAGGGCTAGTGATAAAAGGGTAGGACACCTTAACCACTCGGCCACCGCGGCCCCGTCATCTTCAGTACGACAAACGAGTTTGACTAGTCCTGTGATAACGGCTTTGTATAGCATTAAATGGACTCATAATGTTGTGGGGATACAAAGCCCCACGGAGTCGAATTTGGTTTAAAACGCATTAGAATGAGCTTAGAGACGTTTTATCGGTACACAAGGCGAAGAGGGATCCAATTAATCCGGCTTTCTCTGATCCTAGACATCAACTTATACAACCAGCGTACTGTATGTGCATGCGCACTAGGGTAAGCAAGTTTCTTCCGAGATTCAGAGCTTTTGCCATATGCAATTTTTTGAGACATATATGTCGACCGAAATTCATCAGAGTAAGACGAAGCCCAGTTGGACATTGCACTCGGATGTGCCAAGTGATGAATATCGAGGATTGTTTTATATTTAATTTGAGTAATTTTAATTTAGACGATTTTATCATTT
The DNA here is from genome assembly GCF_902652985.1 of Pecten maximus. Lineage (NCBI taxonomy): Eukaryota > Metazoa > Mollusca > Bivalvia > Pectinida > Pectinidae > Pecten > Pecten maximus. The sequence continues at coordinate 22,958 of NW_022983073.1, forward strand.
TTCAATCAACATCGAAGACTTTCAGTGGATGTATATTTCAGCCCGAGAAGAAACCTTTCTCTTACACTAGAATGAGAGAGTTATTCATCGAGGCTTTAGTCCGTTTGTTTCATATATAAAGGGATGTGGGCTGCATAACGTAAGATCGGCAAGGTCACGATTGCGGCGACCACGGCTATCACGGAAAGAATGTTCAAACAGCACGGCAACAGCAACAATTTTCCAAAACAGTTTTCCAAAAACGCAACAGACGAATATCTTAAAGATTTGATCGAACAGATATTATTGGTGTGTGAGAATTTAGTTATATAATATATTATAATCCGGGCATTCATTCATCTTGGATACGTCTCGGTGTGGTCGACAAATTGCATTTTATTTGAGATGATGTGAACCAGTATGTTGATGGTGAGGGCCGCCGTATGACGCATGAGTATCGGGTGGCGGAGAGATCTGAGCATTTCTGAGTGGGAAAGCAGGTACCATGCTTATGGGTGTCTCATTTAGCGAGAACACATTGATAGGTGAACATCTGTCCTAGGTCGGCTGTAATTTTTTTTTATATATATTCGTAGACATATATCTACGAGAGAGGGATTATTTCAGGAACTGTAAATCTAGTTTGATGTTGTAAAAAAATTAAAAAAAATGCACTCTGCTTGGTCGATATTCATGTTATATCTTGATATCAGCATGTTGATGGTGAAGGCACGATATAGTGATATTAAATAATAACTGATGATCAACTATTTGTGAAATTATTGCTAAAATACCTCTTTTTCGGTGACTCTTGTTATGGATTTATTACGTGTAGATAATTCCAAATATTAAATAACTTATTGATTTTTTGAAATTGTATTCTATTCAATCTTTTCTGTTGGTTATTGTCTCCATTTTGGGGGAATGGTTTGATGTATGCAGAAAGGAAAGTTTATAAAATGTCATAGGTCATAAAGACAAAGTAGCATTACTCCTTAACAAAGGAGCAAACAAAGGAGCAGATATTAAAATGCTGTTGCAATGCATTATTATAATAACATATTTTTGCGCTCGATAGTAATGCTATCATTACTATCAGGGGGGGGGGGGGGGGGGGGGGGGGGGGGGGGGGACAAAGAAATCATCTTAATTCATAGTAGTATACTAAGTATAGTAAAATACTGTTGGCGAGATGTTGCACATATCTAGGGAATGCTTAATTATCACATCATTCTAAAAGCACACATATAACTTATCATATTGCAAATAATTGAATACATTTAAAGGAATAGTAACACTTATGTATACCATATAACGTTCACAGCATTCCCAAAATCCGAGACGCACAGCTAGCTCGACACAGACAAGAAAATTCAGATAAAATAATGACATGTGCAAGTCCTCCTGTAAGGGGACATATGCTTGTAATATATAAACATGGTTTGCCCGAATAAAAAGATATTAATAAAAAAAAGTATAGTGAAATTATCTACACGGTTAAACCTACACTTTTTGGTTGGTTAACATATATATACTGGCAATTATAATATGCTATCTGTTAAGTTATTGATGCAAAACCTCAAATATGTAGGCGGTAATAAAACAAGCATAAAAGAATGGATAGTAAAATAAATCAAAAATCATGAATAAATAGGGCAAAAGGAACCAATACAACTGTTAAGAACAAATGTCTATTGAGGACAGTTGTCGTCGTGACAACGAGGATTTACATAATACCATTCCAAAAGATGACGAAAGCAAGAATGGATTATTGATAACGAGTACATTGAGTGATTATATGGTAAAGAATGTATTATGGGGATACAAAGGGTAAGCTATATTTAAAATTAATTGTTATAGTAACCTGGATAAGTCTTCTGGAATAGAAAAATCGGATCCAACATTTAATGTATAGCTTGTCTAGAAAACATTGAATGGCGTCAAACGACATACCTTAATAAACAAGTCTGGTCTCCCTTGGACATCGTTAGATGAAAAATGGAAGACGGAGTTCTTCCAAGAAACTGTTGATTACTGTTTTGAAAGTATTACATGTAACTTGTTTATGGAACTAATTCACCATATCTTCATTACTCTAACGGTTTATGACAATGACCTCCCATACAAGCTGTCGTATGTCAAAATATACTGGAGATCATAATTTTCCCTTTAACGAGTATAAATGCACTAATATTGTATTGTGTATAATGCAAGGTGTGAAAAACATATAAGGTAAAACAGTATTGCATTATTATAGAGGTCTGAGGGATTACAATAATAATTCTCTATATCTTACCCATAGCTACACTATATTGTGTCAAACGGCGAGCCGTCCTGACATTATCACTTGCAACTAATTTTTTGGTCTAATATCACCATATATGCATTACTTTAACGGTTTATGGCAATGACCTCCCGTATAAACTATAGTAGGTCAACTTATAAGGGTGACCATTATGTCACCAACCAAGACTATACTTGGATTAAAATACATAAGAAAAGTGTTACATATAATTTTTCACCTTCTGACAGTTTTTGATAACAATCTTTGAAACCACCGTGTAAAATATCCCGTAATCTGATTAACACTTTAAATCAATATATCAGAAAAAAAAACCAACGGATCTGTCCTCTCATTTTCCTTTTTAACCGTGAGCTAATGCTGTTTTCTTAGCATTCGCGTTGGTATCCGACCCCAAAACCTCATATCTTTGGGGATAAGTGTTTTGGAAAGCTTCTACGCCTATAGGAATACTTTCTACATCCTTTCAATTCGGTATATAAATCTATTAGAAGTCTGGACGTGATAAATTGGAAAAATTAGTTAGAGATATGCTGCATTGTGTCCAAAATTTTAACATGCTTTGGACGTAAAATGAGTTTTGACACTCTTTAAGGTTTTGTTGAAGGTTTGCAAGAGGCTTCTATGTCAATAAGAGTACACCAAACATCCTTCTTATTTTGTATGTACATTCATTACAGTTACAGAAGAAAGGTTCTGATCAAATTAATGAACATATTTCGTTTGTTCCCTCAAATTTAGCAATGTTTTCAGGTTAATGTTGGTTCTTCTGACTCGGTAGGAAAATGTAAGAGGTCTGAAAATAAATTTGGGACGAAATAATATGGAAATAATTTGCATTTTGCTCTTTTTTAATTAGGGGACTTTTTGGACATATCTAAACTAAATTATTAGCACCTCGGGTTTCTAAGTCCTTTCAGTATACCATCCATACCCATCTGATCTGGTGTGTATATAATCAGGAAAAGGAATATGAGTAATAAAATGGCAATTGGGCGTCGGAAATATCTTGTCTTTTTTTCAGAGTTTTCACTTATTTAGGATTTTATATTCATTAGATTCAAGTTGTTTTTACTACTTTTAGAGTTTGACTCAGGTTCGCAAAATAGTTTGTATGTGTTGATAAGATGTATGAACACTTCATACAAGTATTTTTATTGGTTACTGCAATTGCAATATAAGCATTTTCTGATGGCAGCGGGAGGTGTGTTTTGCAGTCATTGGACATGATGTCCCTGAAATCATACCCTGTTAGAAATTATATATATGAAATAAATAGTTCATGTTTGAATTGGTAAAGAATGAAGTGTAGTAAGGGGCGATAACGGAGTTATCGTTCCTTACGGAACGTAATGTATTACGAGCTAATTCGCCTATTTTGCCGGATATAATAGCGATTTGAGGACAGAAAAATTGGCTCATACAATTCGGTTGATACTTTGAACGATTGTAAAACTCGGCTCGATCTAGGTCTGGATGTATCTGGTATCCCTGTGGGAAATCGTATTTATGAGATATTTTGGATCAAACATGCCAAAATCGTCATTTTGACCGGTAGCTTCTGTTTAACCGGTCCTTAAAAATCAGCGCTTTAATGAAAAATTCTGAAACTCAAAACATAATAAGTAGAGAGAATTCTAAAGAAAATGGAATCTCTAGTTTTTCTATATCTTTAAGAGAACGGCCACAATAGGGTTTTGAAAAAGGGTCGTATTTTATCGAGAAAAGTTGGCGGATGTTACGTCACCAGTGACGTAACCAAGTATGTGTGGAATGTAGTGTATTGAAGGCCGGAACGTAATGTACATGCGGCTAATTCAGACCACTTTGCCGGAGCTAACTGAAAAGCGACTCTATACATTTTGATAAAACTTTCCACACTTATAAAACTCGGTGTGATCTACATGTATGTCCAGGCATATCCCGTATATCTGGGAATAATCTAGTTATGGAGATATTTTGGGTACAAACACGCCAAAATCGACACGTCATTTTGACCAAGAGGTTCTGTTTAAACCGTCCTTAAAATTCGAAAAAAAATATCCAGAAACAAATACAATATACAATATATATATATAGATAAATGTTTCCTGAAGAAAACTGTCTGTTTCGTTTTTCGATATCTTTAACAGAACGATCACAAGATTGTTTTGAAAATGGCCTATTTTTTTCGACCTTCTCAGTATTTTTCCACTTTACATGGGTATTTTGCTATAAATAGATCTAGACCGTCTGCTTTGATGACGCAGGGATAACGCCATCCGGAACCCATCGGGTTTTGTCTCTGAAATAATTACCCGAGGAGTTCCGGATGGAATAACACAAGGGACTTCACGCCGCTTACTCGTTCAACTCCAGGCTAAACTGCAATCAAAGTGAGTTGTATTACATTTTACCGTCAGGACCAGGATTTTTCAATATTCTTTCATATCAAAGGTGACATTGGTAGTGATAGCATGTTCTACTATGACCAAATGTGTTGCTTGACAGGATCAGAATGCATCGTCAACCCAGACCAGCGTTCAAATAATTTTCGATACTGAGTAGGCCTAACAAGCTTCGGCCAGTTCGGGTAGGCCTTCTGTAAATGTACGCGTACGTCATACGTGTTCATTAACGTTTTAGAGACAGGCGACGTTTGAATATGTAATATCTATTTTCTTTATTGTTTGTTTGTTTAATGATATTACTGTTTCGTTAGTTGATGCATGTTGATGCTTTGATATCTTGATCAGCTGATATTTGTTTATGTCGAGTAGCAACGTTTCGAGAATCTATCACGGACATATTTTTAGCTTTAACGATGACACAAATTTTCAGGGACTACTGGACATATACTTCAGTACACACTAACAGTATAATAAACAATTTGTTTTCATTAATAGATTTTTTTTTCAATTTTTTAATGAAATATTTATATTCAAATGCTTTAAATTTTGAAATACAAACGTGAAAAAGTCTCTGACCTGCCCTTCATTGAGATGGTTCTTAGGGTAGGGTCAAATTATATCATCTTTTGCATAAATGAAGTAAATTTTAAAATATATTTGCCTCAAATACCATACAACATATTTAAACCTTTCATTTTCATGCACCAATGAAAATAATATGCAAGAAAGCAGTTCTGACCAATTCATGCTAAAATATTGTCAATTATTATGTGGCAATAAGTTTAATTCAGTTACTTTGGGTCAGAGACTTGTATATCAGATATACAAGTCTCTGTTTGGGTGTAGAAAGATGCATGTCATATATTTTTTTATCTTTTAAAATTTAACTAATTTTAACCTATTCAGAAGGTATAAGATGGAAAATTATTTGACAAAATCAAAGACTGAAACAGTAACAAGGCTTTTACTATCACAATTTAACAAAATACAGTGTAGTTTACCTCAAGATTTCATGAATTAGTAAATTTTCAAATATATCTCTAAGTTGCTTGCTTTAGTATAAATTCCATGTCAAGTTAACATATTTCAACCTTTTGTTTACATAAACTTGTTCTTACAAAATTATGAAGTACTAAAATAATGTCAATTATGAATTGATACATTTTGTCGCATTTAATTACATTGCGAAAAACCTGTTATAACAAAATTATACTAAAACAACTAAATTATTATGTCACATTAAGTTAAATTCAGTATTTTTTTTTTTCAAAACCATGTTATAAAGGTAACAGTTTGTTTTGATACTTTGATTTTAAAATAATTTCACACTCAATACAATAGGCATTATAGAAAATAAGCAGACAAAGTGAAAGAATTAATAGGATTTACCTTAAAATCACTAGTTTACAAAAAAATCCCCTTGGAAATGTCATCTGCGTACAGGTAAAAATAAGTAAATATTGAAATATCTTTGCCTCAAATAACATACTAACTGTACCATATTTGATTAAACCTTTCACTTACATATATATCGAAGAAAAGAATGTGCAAGAAACAAATTCTTTCAAATTAAAAGTTTAACCTGAAAAAAAAATTGAACTATTATATATCAATGTCTCATTAAGTCAACTTTGTAGGTATTGTACATGTAGTTGGGGAACCATATACTGTATGATTTTTATTACTTTTGTATTTAGATTTATTTTAATTTTCTACAAAAGGTTTAATAGATCTTATTTGACAAAATCAAAGAATTAAATAACAGGATTTAATTATCAAAATTTTACAAAATAGTCTTCAAAATGCTATCTGCACACAGGTAGAATGCACAGGGACCTGTGTAAACAGTTCGCAGTGTGTTTCTGTTTCTGCCCACACTGCCACGAAAAATATATTTACATCAGGAGGCGCATTCTTCTTTACAGGCCCCTGATCGCAATCAATTTCCATCTTATGTTCTACTGAAGAAAAAATAAATTGAAAAATTTGAAACTTTGCCAGAAATCTGGTTTGCATTTGATAAATAATCATCTTTTACAATTGTAACTTTTTCATACTGTAGAAACAAGAAAAATAAAGTGATCGAAGGCCTCAAACAGCAGTAAATTTTCCTACATTTTTTACTTAATATTTTGAAACTTAGCCCAAAATCTGGTTTTAATATCATATTGTAGAACTATTCTCTCAATTTCAAGCTATTCAGATATTGAGAAAACACTATCTTCCACATTTTTCAATTCTTTGTTACAGTAATTTGATGTTTACTTATAGAGAAGGGAAGGTGAAAATCAGCCTGGTCTATGCTGTCATGGTTGTCCTTGGACAAAACACTTTTAAGTACTTTCGTTACTGTTGATGGTGTGAGACGGGCTGCCAATGTGTTGTTCGGTGAGGTATTCACAAACTACTACAAAGAGACCCACCTCAGAAGTCCTCTAAATAAAAGGGTGATTGTCACAGGAATCATAGAAAACAAACATGTAAGAGCAAGATATTTATTTTCAGTGCTGTCGTGGTTGTGTTCTGGATGTCGGCATACGACAGCCCACCTGCATGTTGTTCAGTTATGTAGTCACCAACTACTACAATGAGAACCCGCCTCAAACTAAGAGATGCCAGTTATTTTTCAGAAACCGGGCAAACTGCTATCTAATAAAAGGGTTAAAAAAAGTTATTAAACAGAAAAACGCTATTCATTATGCTTGATTAACTTCATTTGCATAAAGTATTGTTCAGATTGACTTAAAACAATTTAAAACCTGCTAATTACCTATATTTCACCAGGGAAAGATAAAGGGAGATAACTTGCTCATCTGGTCATGATGTTTTAAAATGAATTATAAATAATAATGTAGCAATTATTGATATTTCCCTTTCTACTCATGAACGATCAATAATTGATCGTTGATTGTTTAAGAAATGATGATGATCGATCGATCAAGAACTTTATGTCGATTCCAAACACTACTTATAAGAAGTTGCAAAATTTTCAAATAAAAAAAAATATTTTAGACATTTCCTAATTTGCTTGACATGGACCACTAACACAGACACTGATCATGACTTTGAACAACAGGGAAATTCTCGAAATGCCATTTTATTGAAATAGCTTAAGCAAAAATCCAAAACATTTTCCTTCTCTTTTTGTATTTTGGTTCCACTGGGCGATAAAAAGAAATTAGGATTTTCCTCACGCAATCATGACTTATTAACCTTTTCCTCGAAGATTGAAATTGGGGTGAGTTAACTCCCATAAAATCATGAAGATTTACATCTGAACAAGTTAATCCTTATATCTTGAGGAAATTGGTCCATTTAGATTTTGTATGATTGCAATGAAATTTGGTATGTATGTACATCATGGGACATCCGTAGTCTTTCGTAACCTCACTTTAACTTTTTTGTAACAAAGTGGCCATCATTTCCTGGCTTTTGATTGTTCCTAATTAAGATATTGTCTGATTTTTCAGTCACTTTCGTAGCCTGATTTTCACATTTTAACAAAATGGTTGTTATTTTCTGGTCTCTGGTCCAAATTAAAGTATTGTCAGATTGTAATGACATTCCATGCCTACATGTACATCATGAACACGGGTCCCTCTTGTAACCTCAATTTCATGGTTTTAACAAAATGCATATATATGGTCGCCATCAACTTATATTAGCTCTGATTGGTTCAGATTTAGATATTGTCCAATATTAATGAAATTCGATATGTATAGATACATGATGGGACAGCGGTCACTCTTGTAACCTCACTTTCACATTATAACAAAATGGCCGCCAATTACTGGCCTCTGATTGGTCCAAATTAAAGTATTGTCAGATTGTAATGACATTCCATACCTACATGTACATCATGTACACAAGCCCCGTAACCTCAATTTCATGGTTTTAACAAAATGGCCGCCATCAACTTAGCTCTGATTGGTTCAGATTTAGATATTGTCCAATATTGATGAAATTTGATATGTAGGTACATGATGGGGCAGCGGTCACTCTTGTAACTTCACTTTCACATGTAAACAAAATAGTGCCATTTCCTGACCTCCGATTGGTCTGAATTTAGATATCGTCCAAATTTGATATGCAAGTACATCAAGGGACAACAGTTCCTGTCGTAGCCTCACTTTCATGCTTTAAACAAAATGGCAGCCAATTTCTTGCTTTCTGATTGGTCAAAATTTAGATATATATAGTTCTATTTCCATTAAATTTGGTAAAAGGAGGCATTAGGGGAATGCAAGTTCAACTTCATGGGCATTATTTTTGTCTTAGGAACCACACAGTCATTTTATTGGTCGAAACTTAGATTTTGAGCGGTTTTGATGAAACTGCTGAAACAGAGTTATCGCCCCTCACTACACTTCATTCTTTCTGTGACATCCTTCAGGTGTCACCACACTAGTTTTAAAACGAATTCTTATCTGTCGGTTATTATCGTTTTGTGTCAAGGTATAACGATCATGTGACAATCACATGTCCAGATGGTGTGCGTTAAGTCGTCAACTCAGAGACGTAGAAAGCTTGATAAATCTCTGATCAACTTAATAAACAATATCATTGGATTTAAACAATAATCAAACATTTTTGCATCGCAAACGACATACATTGGGAATAAAGCAGTCGTCTTCAGTCGTTGATAATAAATTAAAATCGGAATCGGATACCGGCATCATATTTTCCGGACGTATTTGTGCCGATTTCGATTCTTTTTGAACGGAATTTGAATCAGCATGTTTCGCAAGAAGTCGTTTCAGGGTATTCGTAAATTTTCGCCGTGAAATGTGCGCTCGTTTTCATATAAGAATGTCGACAGACCTATTACTTGCATTTAATAAATCATTGATTGAATACTCATTGTCTTACAACTAGTGTATTTAAGACAACTTTTTATTACCGGGGATTTTTTGTTTAGACTATTGTTATGAATTGACTGGGGGATGCGAGGTGTAAAAAATACATGGAGTAGAAAGATATTCACCTCGGGCGATGTAATTAGACATACCTATTGTCCGGGTGTCTCACACTGACATCTTGCCTGAAGTATTACCTAATAAAACCCAGTCACGACAGAAAAATATTAAAATGAACAGGGTCTTATATATATATAAATAAGAACCGATTCAGGTACGAGAAAGATCGGTAATCCGGACGGAATACCGGTGATACAGGGGTTGGTACCCGAGGAGAAATTTGATATCCGAGTTACTACGGAATATCGCCAATTCGAGTCCCGATGTGAATTGCACACATAGTCCATATTATACAGTGTGCTAATCATTTGATACATAACATAGCGACACAACGGAAGGAAGACAATTTTCTGACTTGTACCCTGACCAGGCCCCGAACTCACGATCTACGGTACCCAATCGCCTAGCCAGAAATACCCACAGCTTATACTACTGCCCCTCATCGGCGTTCTTCAAAAAGAACGCTTCAAAGGTCGGATAATATGATATATACAAAAAAAAAATATTTACTGATAATCCAGTTCGTTACATTTTGCAGAACCGTTTCACTGTTTATAGTATCGAGTGCATGACATATTTTCTACGTCTCATTAGCAATAGAGAGTGGAGCACTGCATTAGAGATTTGCCGTTATCATTTGCAATTTCAATTATGAAGAACAACTGCATTGAATATGGTATATATTATCATCAGGGTATGCATTTTTTCATTCAACATATTATATTGTTGTTTTTGTTTGTTGTTTTTTTTACGAAAACATGAAGACGCTTTCACATCAGCCTAATCACAATATCTACATGTAAAGCATTCGATAACCTTGTCATTTTAAACAACAGAACTCGAAATATATGTCATTTTGATTCAGTAAGTCATGCAAATTATTATCATCAATTAAATATTCGGTGGTTGTCCAAATCGGGAACGCCATTGTTAATAGTCTGCAGCTACAAGTTTTATACATTTTTTTCGCATATGTAAATATTCGCCCGAAACTTATACATAAGATATAACCTGTCGAAACTTATTTTCATTTCCCAGTCGAATGCGATGGAATTGTATATTAGTCTGGAAATGAATAAGTAACGACATGATAGGTATGTTTCTCTATTTTTTATTTTGGCTTTTCGAACTTTTTTTTCACAAAAACTAGATCAATATCACCTGAAAGGCTTCTAAGTCTTTTAGTATACATTCCATGCAATTATGATTTGGTATGTATATAATCATGAAAGGAAAATGAATAATAAATGGCAATTAGCGTCTGAAACATTTTGTCTTTTTGTTTCACAGAACAGCTTGCTTTTTATTATCGGATGCATTGAGAGTTCATTATTTAATTAGTTGCTAAAATGGAAATGTATTCATTTTTCGATGGCTGCCGCAGATTTGTTTCGCAGTCAGTGCACAAAAATTAATAAGATGTTTTTACTGAAGATGACTGACTTATGTAATTATAGGTTAGATAAACACCATATTTCGTTGGCATGTGCTATTTATATGTATCTAAGTCCATGGATTCATGACCTATTAGAAAGTCTATATTGAAGTAACTAATTCGTATTTGAAAATGATTAAAAATGAAATATTATCGGTCGGTTATTACCATTTTCTAGGGGGATTCTTTAAGGTATGCAGCAAGGAGAGGTCACAGAGACAAAGTAACACTACTCCTTGAAGGAGCAGATATTAATAAGGTCTGACCAAAAATGATATATTACTAGGAATAAAAAGAACAAGCTATTTGAAATCTTAGTAATAGTAGTATTTACTATAGTACAATGATTTACCTAGGTATCTCTTCCGGAATATAACAATCTGGCCTGATGTCTAATAAATGTCTAGACTATAAAACGTTGTTAGGCGTCAAACGGCCTGCCTTTATAGACAAGTCTGGTATCCCATGGACATTGTAAGAAGAAGTTTTTATTAAGAAACTGTTTGTCTCTGTTTTGAAATTATTGTAACTCTTTTACCTCAGATTACTGTTTGTGTCGGTAAATTCAATACAATTAACTCTCGTTCGGGTATAAATAAAATACAATTTATAGAACTGTTTGCTCTTCATGAATGTTTTAAACACACTTGTATTCGATTATCGGATACATTGAAAGTTCATATTTTAATTAAGCAATGAAAATGAAATGTATTCATTTTTCGATGGCTGCAACAGGATTCTTCCGCAGTCATTGCACTTGATCAGAATTTATTCAGATGTTTTTAATGTAACAGTCTTCTGATGATTAATGACTTATGAAATTATACATGAAATAAATACGATATTTCGTTGGCATGTGCCATTGATATGTATTTAGTCCGTGGACTCATAACCTTTTAGAAATTCTGTATTTGAAGTAGCTTATTCGTGTTTTAAATGGTTAAAGATGAAATCTTATCAGTCGCGTATTCCCATTTTCCAGGGGGATCATTTAGCGTCTGCAGCATGGAGAGGTGACAAAGACATAGTAACACTACTCCTTGAAAAAGGAGCAGATATTAATAAGGTAAGAGTTGTAATGCATTATCATATTAACATATGTCTGGACCAAAAAAACTATTACTGGGAATAAAAAGAACAAGCTATTTGAAATCATAGTAATAGCAGTATTTAGTATAGTACAATGTTTCACTTATGTATCTCTTCCGGAATGTAACTATCTGGCCTGATGTCTAATCAATGTATAGACTATAACACGTTTTGGAGCATTAAACGACGTGACTTTATAGACAAGTCAGGTATCCCTTGGACATTGGAAGAAGAATGTTTAATACAGAAACTGCTTTTCTTTGTTTTGAAATTATTGTAACTCTTTTACCACAGTGGGTCGCCGATTACTGTTTGTGTCGGTAAATTCAATACAAGTAACTCACGTTCGGTTATGTTGAAATATGTTTTATAGATTTTTCTTCTTCGTGAATATTTAAAAAAAAAAAAAACGGCATGCATTTTAGTTTCGGATGCATTGAGAGTTCATATTTTGATTAAGCAGTGGAAATGGAATGTATTCATTTTTCGATGGCTGCAACAGGATTCTTTTGCAGTCATTGCACTTGATCAAAATTTAATAAGATGTTTTTAATGTAACAGTCTACTGATGATTAATGACTTATGAAATTATACGTTAATTAAATACGATATTTCGTTGGCATGTGCCATTGATATGTATTTAGTCCGTGGACTCATAACCTATTAGAAATTCTGTATTTGAAGTAGCTTATTCGTGTTTTAAATGGTTAAAGATGAAATCTTATCAGTCTCGTATTCCCATTTTCCAGGGGGATCCTTTAGCGTCTGCAGCATTGGCAGGTAACACAGACATAGTAGCACTACTCCTTGACAAAGGAGCAGATATTAATAAGGTAAGAGTTGTAATGCATTATCATATTAACATATGTCTGGACCAAAAAACTATTACTGGGAATAAAAAGAACAAGCTATTTGAAATCATAGTAATACGTGTAGCAGTATTTAGTGTAGTACAATGTTTCACTTATGTATCTCTTCCGGAATATAACAATCTGGCCTGATGTCTAATCAATGTATAGACTATAACACGTTTTAGCACATTAAACGGCGTGCCTTTATAAACATGTCCGGTATCCCTTGGACATTGGAAGAAGAATGTTTAATACAGAAACTGCTTTTCTTTGTTTTGAAATTATTGTAACTCTTTTACCACAGTGGGTCGCCGATTACTGTTTGTGTCGGTAAATTCAATACAAGTAACTCACGTTCGGTTATGTTGAAATATGTTTGATAGATTTTTCTTCTTCGTGAATATTTAAAAAAAAAACAAAAAAACGGCATGTATTTTAGTTTCGGATGCATTGAGAGTTTCATATTTTGATTAAGCAGTGGAAATTGAATGTATTCATTTTTCGATGGCTGCAACAGGATTCTTTTGCAGTCATTGCACTTGATCAAAATTTAATAAGATGTTTTTAATGTAACAGTCTACTAATGATTAATGACTTATGAAATTATACGTTAATTAAATACGACATTTTCTTGGCATGTGCCATTGATATGTATTTAGTCCGTGGCGTCATAACCTATTAGAAATTCTGTATTTGAAGTAGCTTATTCGTGCTTTAAATGGTTAAAGATGAAATCTTATCAGTCGCGTATTCCCATTTTCCAGGGGGATCCTTTAGCGTATGCAGCAAGGAGAGGTGACAAAGACATAGTAACACTACTCCTTGAAAAAGGAGCAGATATTAATAAGGTAAGAGTTGTAATGCATTATCATATTAACATATGTCTGGACCAAAAAACTATTACTGGGAATAAAAAGAACAAGCTATTTGAAATCTTAGTAATAGTAGTATTTAGTATAATACAGTGTTTTACCTGGATATCTCTTTCGGAATATAACTATCTGGCCTGATGTCTAATCAATGTCTAGACTATAAAACGTTGTTAGGCGTCAAACGACGTGCCTTCATAGACAAGTCCGTATCCCTTGGACATTGGAAGGAAGACTTTTTATCAAGAAACTGCTTTTCTCTGTTTTGAAATTATTGTAACTCTGTTGCCCCCGTTGGGACGTCGATTACTGTTTGTGTCGGTAAATTCAATACAATTAACGCACGTTCGGGTATGTCCAAATATGATTGATAGAACCTTTTGCTCTTCATGGATATGTTTTAAACACACTTGTATTTGATTATCGGATACATTGAATATTTTAATTAAGCAGTGAAAATGAAATGTATTCATTTTTCGATGGCTGCAACAGGATTCTTTGGCAGTCATTGCACTTGATCAAAATTTAATAAGATGTTTTTAATGTAACAGTCTACTGATGATTAATGACTTATGAAATTACACGTTAAATAAATACGATATTCCCTTGGCATGTGCTATTGATATGTATTTAGTCCTTGAACTCATAACCTTTTAGAAATGCTATATATGAATAACTTATTCGTGTTTTAAATGATTAAAGATGAAATCTTATCAGTCGCGTATTACCATTTTCCAGGGGGATCCTTTATGGTATGCAGCACAGTCAGGTGACAAAGACATAGTAACACTACTCCTTGAAAAAGGAGCAGATATTAATAAGGTAAGTGTTGTAATGCATTGTCATATTAACATGTCTGAACAGAAAATCTATTACTGGGAATACAAAGAACAAGCTATTTGAAATCTTAGTAATAGTAGTATTTAGTATAATACAGTGTTTTACCTGGATATCTCTTTCGGAATATAACTATCTGGCCTGATGTCTAATCAATGTCTAGACTATAAAACGTTGTTAGGCGTCAAACGACGTGCCTTCATAGACAAGTCCGTATCCCTTGGACATTGGAAGGAAGACTTTTTATCAAGAAACTGCTTTTCTCTGTTTTGAAATTATTGTAACTCTGTTGCCCCCGTTGGGACGTCGATTACTGTTTGTGTCGGTAAATTCAATACAATTAACGCACGTTCGGGTATGTCCAAATATGATTGATAGAACCTTTTGCTCTTCATGGATATTTTCTTAACTGCCTTTTGTTTATTCCAGCCTTTTCAACCATTTGATTAATTTAAATTTACAATAATTATAATACTGTTCTGTACATGATAATATAATGTTTTATCCCGAGATATTGTGTGCCGTGAGCAAACCTTCCTGCGTAAGAACTCAACATTGCTCAGTACCGGGCGTGCATTTCAATAGCGCTGTGACGGTCGGCCTACTATCCTGACTTGATCAAAGTGTAATGCGTCTCTTATATGATATGGATACCTGGATCGCAATGTATTGACAGACATGGATGTGAATTGCACACATAGTGCATATGATACATTATGCCACTCATCTGATACTTAACATAGCAACACATTTCGCGTTTGAAGAGAACGTTACCGGGCCCCGAACTCATGATCTACGGCACCCAATCGCCGAGCCTGAAATACCCGCAGCTTACACCAATGCACCACATCGGCGTTCTTCAAAAAGAACATTTCATTTTCGCAGTTATAATCGGTCAGATAACTTGATGATACAACAAATAATTGTTGACAATCCAAGGCGTTACATTTTGCATAAACGGCTTTACTGCAATTTCATTATGAAGAACAATGGCATTTTGATATGGTATTTTATTATCATTAGGGTCATATTATGTTGTTGTTTTTTTACAAAAACATAGAGAGGCTTTAACATCAGCCTAATCACAATATCTACATGTAAAGCATAGAATAATCTTGTCATTTTAACAACAGAACTTGAGATATATGTCATTTTCATTAAGTAAATCATGAAAAATATTATTATCACTTAAATATTTGGAGGTTGTCCAAATCAGGCTTTGTTCGTGAATATTGAAAAATATCATTATCACTTAAATATTTGGTGGTTGTCCAAATCAGGCTTTGTTTGTGAATATGGAGAAATATTATTATCACTTAAATATTTGGTGATTGTCCAAATCAGGCTTTGCTTGTGAATATTAAATTTGGGAACGACCATTTTAAAAACACTGCTGTTACAACTTTTATACATTTCTTCGCATATGTAAAAAATCGCCTTGAACTTATACATAAGATATAAAGTGTCGAAACCTTTTTTTTTTTCATTTCACTGTAAGTTATTTGACATGTTTTTTTTAAACGTCTACCCTGAATAGAATAAACAATATAATTATAAGATAATTCGACTATCAATATATTTCGAAGCTCTTTGAAGACTTTTCATGTTCAAAATGAGCGTGCAGGCAATAAATATGCGTTGTCTTTCGTAAAAGTGCTACAAGATCAACAGAATCATTGAGACAGATATTATTAACTTAACATTAGTACATGCATATGAACACCTTTTCAAAAGAAAATAATGCTCACCACAACAATTACAAAGACGCTGTATACGTTTGCGTTACCATCAATAGCCACTTAATAAAGTATGCACTGATGGAAATTTTGTCATGATATCGTTTATTTGTTAGTGTTCCATTTACAGGTATGGCTTTTTCAGCCGATACACTATCTGTTATTATCTTAAAACACGTTCATATTTAGTTGTTATGCGATGACATTTTGACTAGATCACAGGTATTTTACTGTAACGTGAAGTTATCAAATGATGTTTTGTTTTAGCTAGAAAATACGTTCACTCCATGTTTAGTAAAAACCAGTCAGTATTCGCAATATCTTAAACCTACACAGAAAGTCTTTCATATTAACTGGTTAACACTCCTCGAATTATAGTTTCTATTCGAAAGCTGTACTTTATTTTACTGGTAATATATAAATGTAAATCGTGCCCTGAAATATATCTATATACCGGATGACAGCTTTTCAAGAAAGGAACAATTAAAATAGGGCTTTATTCGAAAATCAGCTGAGGTCTTTGTTTTGTGCTTGTAAAAAATAATCGCCCTGATAAACCCTTCCATTGAGTAGCTCTCATAAATATTTGAGCATATCA
Source organism: Pecten maximus (assembly GCF_902652985.1). NCBI lineage: Eukaryota > Metazoa > Mollusca > Bivalvia > Pectinida > Pectinidae > Pecten > Pecten maximus. The sequence goes on from NW_022983073.1 coordinate 40,020, forward strand.
ACTCTCAATCGTTTTGTTAGCAAATAGTTTAAGTTGTTAAGTAGAAGGGGAACTTTAATGATCATTTTTAAAATTTTTATCATATCAGAAGGTATTCAGAATAATAGGCAATCCGTGTACTTGTAATACAAAAAAATAAGATCTTTCTGTTGAGGTCTAGGCGAAATACATGCGAAAAGGGTATCAACGGATGTTAAGGAATGTCAGCGCTGCATATAATATGATTACAGCGTAATATGTTTGGTGTTCGAAATTATTTTATTCATTTCTTATTTTGGTTGGTCGGGTGGCACACACTTGCCTTTCAAGTAGACGGGCCAACAAGCGTGAATATCAAGTTAATATATCTTGCTTCGCAATTGTTATAAAATGACTACAATACAAAGTTCACATGTTTACATTTATTTATTATTATTATTATTGGAATGCCAGAAATAGATTTTTGCATGTAAGATATTAATATATTTAGAGCCGTCGGCAATATCAATAGTCGTTGCGTCTTTACTGTAAGTATATTTAAACCATAGCATCTCATTTCTTTGTCAAGTAAGATTGTTAGATACATAACTATTAAAGACCAAGTATAATTTTTGAAATAGTATTCCTTCCAAAATCGATTACAAAGTGGTGTATTTTGGTATAATTCATACAAAACTATCCATTAAATGTCACCGCCCAAATAAAATACATTGTCATTTGATGCAAAACATCATCTTACTTTGAAGATAATTCAGTCGGATTTTTGACCTAGGGTTGCCGGGTGCATTCCCCTATCACGGGTAGAGGGTAATCTGGTGCACCCCTTGTTGTTTCAGCGGGTTACAGAGGATGTGACGGGTAGATGGTGTTCTCATTCGTGACGTATTTGGGTATTCCGATAGATCGCATCACGTTTTGAAATAGCCAAACAAGTTTGTTCTGTGTTCTCTTAGAACATTTTGATAAAATACCAAGGGTATAAAGGTACAATATTTTATTTGTGTATAGAGCGTCAGTATACATTCCAGGTCACACGTTCCACTACACATGCACATATACATATGTCGGGTATCTAAATCATTACGCATGTTTTGGAAAAATAGTTAAAATCGACATTCAAAATCAAGTGCCTCTGTGATATCCTTTTTTTTTTATTTTCTCTCTCTTTCTGTTGTAAACAATGTAACATTACGTATGTTTGTTTAGTTTGAACGTGGTTCCCTGAGGATTGGTCTCATTTCAGAGAGACGACACGAAACATATAACATGCTACCAATATGTCGGCCTTTGAAGTTGTGATAAGTCATTTAATTTGTGATGAATGAAGAAATATCTTTCTTAAAAATGGAATCAATTTGAACATTTAAATCGTCTCTGTTGTAACGGTGGATAGAATCTTCGTTTAAAATTACAAGCGTATGTTATCAGAATTTTATTTTCCAGCATAGTAATGATGCAATCATATTCCGAGATTTATATGTATTCTTTCAGTTGCCGAACTCGTCGAAACCACTACCAATCATTGTAAAGCAACAAGGTAATATGGAAGACATTTAGTACAACTCAAAACATGCTAATTAGTGTAGTAATATAAAACACACTGTGTGCTGTCTTGAAAACTGTATCGCGTGTTTTCAACGATTGTATTTGATCTGTTATGTATTGACAAAACAATCTAAAATAGTATCAACTGACGCTAACTGTTTTTTTGAAGGAGGGGCGGGGGGGGGGGGGGGGGGGGGGGGGTGGTGTAAAGACAGTTTGTTTCGTTTCTATCATTTCCTGTTATCATGGAGTATTCGACAATACACGGATTTTTTTTCGAAATTGCTAAATTAGCATTTAATTCATTCGTGTATATTTTTAGAGCATTCTACACAATTATTAGAAATCCGGCGAGTCACATACATTGATAATGTAGTCAATTAAGTGAATATTTATATGTGAAAACCCTTGATAACTTTTTACGTTAAGTTTGTTTGGTGACTAGGTGCCTTCGTCTGGAGGCCTACCAAACTGTTCCGCTATGACGAGTTTAAAGTTATCCCACACATTTATTGTTAATTAATGTAGCTAATGATTCATTGTATGGACATAGACGAAGTAACAATATAATGTCGTGAGCGTTTTTATCTCACGCTAGGCTTTGCTCTTTGTGAAGCTTTTCCGGTGTTTCAATGTGAAATGTAAACGTTAACAAGTTGTATTCACATGCTGTACCTCATGGTACATATTCATGACTAGTGATTCCTAGATTGTTCACATTCTATCAAAGTGTTTTTGTTAGGCCTAGGCCTTCATTGTACATTTGACGTCCCATGTCTGTATATAAATATATACTGTAGAAGACATTATATTATCAAGTTACATGCTACCCCCATACAGGATTATTTACTTAACGTTTTCAAAGCATGCACTTCTACACTTAACCTTGTCAAATAATAATTAGTTGAAATTGTTGAATTTTATACATTTTACTTCATGAAAATTTATCAGTGCCATGATTAACTAAAGGTTGACTTTAGCTTACTGTCTGATACTTTTATATTTGTAATATAACAGGCATTTGGGGGAAAATGCTGATAGTGAACCTTTTATTAAATCTAGATATTATTGTTTTATTAAGAAAAAATACGACAACAGAAGGAGCAGCAGCATGAATTTACATTAAGAATACAAGAGAATATTGAAAAGCCTTGCAATATCACCATAACTGTGGTTGGCCATAAAGGAGTCGGTAAGTCTTGTTTTGTTAGACAAATAAAACAAGAAAGCATACCGAAAGATGGTCCTTTGTCGACGGATACGGCCGACTTCTATATAAACTACGTAGCCTACAACCCAAAAACCGGATATCGACAAACACTCGACGAAAACGGAGAAATTGAGACCGGACGTCATCGCCTAAAGCGAATAATTGATCGATACCGAAAAGGGGAAAATAGTACTGGATCGGAGCATGTTAATGAACCTGAGCATGAAACTGAAGACAAAACAAATCCGTCAACAATGGTCGCATCAACATCGTCTGCACCGTCGGAAGTAAAGAGGACAGGTAACCATTCCTTCATTATTTTTGGAAACACGATAGAACTGTAAAATATGTTGTATATTTCAAAAGTTAAATGACAAGGGTCCTTGATGGTTTAAACTATTAAGACTACATGTATAATTTGGGCATGTATCTTACACATCTTAAAGAAACCGTATCAAATAGTTCCATTGGCCTGGCTGATCAAAGCTTTGGTCCTATGTAGCCACAAGTCAAAATTTAAGGTGCGTGGTTCTATGCCGAGGAATCTGATTATAACCTACAATGGGTTACTTCATAGTCTTTACACCAAAGGCTGGGATAGGAAAATGTCTGGTACTGTTATTTTGACAGTTCATATGTTTTGTCGTCGGTTTTCCTACAAATACTTGGGGCATACTGCGATTTGTTTTATGCTCAATGAGATATCCATTTATCTCATCAGCTATGATAAATAGAGATCACGTCAAAATGGGAAATGTACACAAGGTAATTATCATTAAGGCAACAAAGCTAAATATCTTGAAGTTAAATTTTGTCTTATGTTGTAAAACAGGTACTGTATAGTTGCTTTTATTCACGGGGGATTTAATTTCGCTATATTCGCGGTAAAGGTAATGTCCGCGAAATTAAATACCCGTGAATATTTGTCACCTTGTGATGAGTGACACCTATGACAATGAATAATAAATAAATCTGTATTTAAAGCATATTGTTAAGCAGAACATGTACATCGTAAGTATACATGTAGTTTCTAGTGTTTCACGATATCATATTAGAGTCGCATCAAATGTGTACATCGTAAGTATAATTTCTACTATTTCCCTATATAATTCATGTTTGTAAGAAATTGAAAATGCGCGAAATTTTCTCCCCGCGAAATAGTCCTGAACAGAAAAACGCGAAATTTTCACCCCGCAAAAAAAAACAACTATACAGTATAAGAGAGAGACTAAAACGATTCTTACCCAAGCTATCATTCCGAAAACAACCAAAAGGTAAGTACATGTGTCTGATCGTGAATTTCAAAAATGTCACGCCAGTAAACGATAAATAGCTCTCCAATATATTAATCATCTATTTTGATTGAATGAATATATCGCACTCTATTGATGTTTCAGAAATGTCTGTTGAACAAAGACAAAGACCTTCGGTTAAAAGACAAATTGAAGACGAAATAAAGCGCACTAAGCAAGAATTATCTCCAGAACAAATGAACAATATAGATGAGATAATGTGCACCGAGACAGAAGAAGGTGACGAAGAGGTGAAAGGTTTTGTCACAATCTATGATTTCGGAGGAGAACAGGTGTTTACAAACCTATCCGTTGGTTTTGATTCTGTCCGATCATGGACGAGCTTCGGT